>NW_009186991.1:17283-17493 GCF_000690835.1 Fulmarus glacialis | reverse complement strand
GTTACGGGGTTCGTCAGGCCCCGGGGTAGTTGAATGTGCCTTCTGCAGCATCACCCGTGATGTGGTGATGGGGCCATGTTATGTCACGGTCTTCCCTGCAGCTCCCAGGGTGTCACGGGTGACACAGCTGTGTCTGAGGTGTCGGTGTGGTCAAAAAGAGGGTGATGGGAACATCCACAGTCGTCGGTGTCAAATTTTTCTTAGAGATAC
>NW_009186991.1:0-17235 GCF_000690835.1 Fulmarus glacialis | reverse complement strand
TTTGGCTTTCAGTGACAGCTCTGTCACTTGAAGGATCAAATCCTGAACAGCTGCTGTTCGAACTGTTTTTCAGGCTCAGTGCTCTTTATGCTGGTATAAAATATTCCGTACGTGAAGGATTGTCCTTACTTACGGGTGTTAACAAAGCAGTGCCCCATTGCTCATCAAACCCGACGGTCCAGGTGCTGTAGGCATGTTATGGTGCTGAAGCCAAGCCTAAGGACAGCCTAGTGCCTCGCGATTTACCGGAGTGGCATTTAGGCAGCGGTGAGACTAACACAAAAAGACAGTAGCGAGCCTGGCCGTGGAGCTCTTTTCTCTTTTATTTCCCTCTTTTGGAAGCTGTGTCAGAAAGAGTGGTAAGCCACAAACCAGTAATTTCACGAAGCTACTTTGGCCCTATCAGTGTTATTATTCTAAATAGCAGTGTATCCGTGTGTGCGTGTACTATCCTATCCACAACGATGCATGAAAACATTTGTTAATTACCAATAACATACAGAATGCTGTTGATTTTTTTCCTCGGTGAGGAAGTGATGTTACTGATTGGCAGGTATTTACATTTCTGGTAATTAATTCAATTTTCCAAAATCTTAGGGAATTTAGAAGTTGTCAGCCAAGAGTCTATCCATCTGGTCAGGCCAGTGAGCGCACTGTGTCATTTCCTTGGGAGGAAGACATTCACAACAGGTGTATTTATTCTTACTGTTGCTGTTTATTTGAAAGCGTGTCAGAGTTCTTGGAGCAGAGCCCTGTTGCTCAGGAGAGGTACAAACAGGGAACTGCGAGGCTGTCCTAGTCCCGAGTGCCGTCACCCCGTGGATAGTTTTCATCAACAGCAAGTCGTTGCTTTAATAGTCAAGGGAGGTATTGCTGTTGTTCTGGAGATGAGTTGGGTCAGCATGTGCCCAGTGTAACAACAGTCTCTGGTATTTTCATTTCAACCATATTAAAAAAGCGACATCAAACAGCAGCAAAATCAGTAGCTAACCTCGTAACTTTTTTTTTCCCCCTTTTGGAGTCAGTTGAAAGGACTTCCTCTTATTCCTGTTTGTTTTACCAGGAGGGTTACAAGAAGAGATCCTACAGCTGACTGATTAGTGATTCCAGCAGAGGGGTGGAGATCAAAAATGTCAAAAATTACTACAGAACTTCTTTTTTTTTTTGGTTCCAAGATCTACGAGGCTGCGAAAGATCGAGACGCTGAAGTAAGTGCAGACAGGCCCATGGAAAATTCCAGCTGAATTCAGCCTGGGCGATCCTTTTTTGGTCTTTCTTCCCCTAAGCATTTTTACTGAGAAAAGAGAGATGGTTACAAAGCACAGGACGGGAGATGGCATTCTCGATGCAGGATCAGTGAGCGCTAGTGGAACTAGCATTCACTAGACAGGTTATCAGCAGTTACCACCTCTTTTCACCATTTATATTGTATATATGCTGCCACCTTCTTTCTGTAAAACTGCTTGAGGCTGGATCCTGATTTCCTAACCCTAAGATATACTCCCTACCCCCAAAACACTTCTGTCTTTGCTAGCAATTGCTTAGTGTGAATAAAAGAATCTCTTCTGGCCTGGATTTTAGAGGGGTTTAAAAATATTTTTGGCATCATTTCCCCTCCCTTTTCCTCTCCCTCCATCACTTTCCATCTCCTCTAAATCCAATTATGTTAGTACCTCAAACATTACAGAGAGGGAGAATAAACTCTGACACACTTAGAAACCACTGAAAACAGTTTTGTTGCTCAGATCCTTAACAGAGGTCATTGAAAATACGTGTCTTTCCAAATGTTTAATACAGTGGAATTTTGCTATTCCAGAACTGGTCAATCTGAGTGACTCAGCTAGCCAGTTTCTGGCTGGTGCCTTTGTTGGTTTTGTTGCTGATGTAAGAGTTTTGGGTTTCATATGTACTCTTTAAAGTTACTTCTTTTAGTTTGTCTTGTGCTAAAATAATTGTTTTTAGAGAGAAACCCAAACGTTTATCTGAAGAGTATAGGCTGCAGTAATCTGGGTAACAAAGTGATGTTGAGATGTTTGAAGTAGTGAATTTCTAGAGTGTGACTTTTTCCGTGCAGTTTCGTACCATGATTTTGAAGGGTTACATTTCAGAAAGTCCATTGGGGGAACACTGTGTTGAATTTCTCCCCAAAATGACACAGTAGTCACGCTCAGCTTTGCAGCCAGCTGAATTCTGTTCAACCTTTCTTATATGCTTTGACTGGCTGGTTAGGCTTCTGAGATGACAAGTGAAGGAGAAGTGGCCTTGCTTCCTAATTTTTTTACCTCATTTATTCACACTTCATTTATATTTAGAAGACCTTTTTTTACTAATCATTAGAGATGGAGATTCTGTTTGTTAAAGGAACTCAGGCTTGTGTCCTCACAAGATGTTGGCTGCCAGGGCTAGAAGCTCCCTTTGGAGCTCAACTAAATCATCTAGTCAAATCTAAATGACCCTTCTTGTAATACGGAATTTTCACTTTCTTACAGAGAAGGAGTATTTTTTTTTCCCTCACAAATATTGTACCACTTCCTCTTTCAGGACAGAATGCTGCTGTTTTGGTGGCAGGCTTGGGATTTTGCTAGGTAGATTTCCGTATTTGCCGTTGGAGGTTTTTGCAGCAAAATTCACTGTAAAAGAAATGGAAAAATCACTTTTTTGTGAAGTTTGTTCTTTGAAAACAGCCAAATGATTTGGGGACCTACTCTGCACTTGGCCTGAGCTTAACTTCTGGTGCAGAGAAGAAAAGTTTTGAGCCAGATCAGCAAACTGATCCAATTTGCCACATCGTTGTGTGAGTGCAAGTGTCAGCATGAAGTGAGGGGGAGGACAGGACTAGCCTTTTGGAATCGCTGTAGTCTTATACTGCTTACACCAGTTGTGAGATGGTGATTCTAAAAAATGAGTGAAATAATGAATCTAGTGCACCCTATGGACGGGGTAGACTGATGGTGTAGTAAGTGTCTCGTATTGCCACAGCTTGTTTTGTTGAATTTTCGTTGCAAAGGAATAAAATACCAAAATTCTTAGAGGTGTAGTAATTTTTTCTACGAACAAGAACTTTTCCGGTGATTCACTGCTCACAGCCATCTCTGTTACCCATAGGAGGTTTATCTGGACTGCAGGTTAATTGTACTGCAAATACTTTGGTAGACTTGAGTCTCTGATGGTGTCGGTTAGCTCAGACGCAGCGTCTTTTCCACGTATGTGTGCTTGCAGCCCGGAATGCTGCAGACAACAAAAAGCAGGTTTGGTCAGATTTACCCAGTGAGTTGTGCTAGACTGAGAGGTGCCACCAGGTGGAACCTTGAATCCTGTGAAAGTCACCACTTGCTTTTCCAATGAACTGCAGATAGTTCATGTTCTCTTTTGTTTTCAGCCTGTCCAAGCTGCAGTTGAAGACGGGAGACTTAGACCCACGTTTGTTTTCCCGTCTGAGGCATCTGCAGAAACTAGATCTCTCTGATAATTTACTGGACAAATTTCCCAACAGTCTAACCCTGCCTGATCTGCGTGTCCTAAACTGCAACAACAACAAACTGGAAGATGTAACTGCTCTGAAACAGTTTCCTCTGCTCGAGGAGCTAACCTACGAGAACAATGTGTACTTGACAGTGAGTTACCGCCCATCCTTACAAGCTAAGCATTAAATAGAGGGGGAAACAAACAGCAGTTATGCCTAGTTCTTATATATTGTTCTTAGGCAGCAAGTGTTAGGGCATCTGAGAAAGTAGCCAGTCTTTTTGCGCCCCTTTACCAGTTTGTGCCGCTATTTCCCAATCTGCAGAAGTGACACTTGCCCAGAACCACTCAGATATTAAAATCTGGGTATCTTGAACTCCTGATTCTCCAGGCCAGAGTCTCATCATAGGTAGCTTATCAGGCAGGATATCTTATGCTCATGCTTGTGTAAAATCTAGTAATGACTGTGTAGAAATGTCTTCCTTATATGTTAGTTTTAGTGCCCCTTGTGCTCTGGAAGAGCAGACTTGGTCATCTGATGAGGTTAAACTTGGTGATTAGTCTAGTTTAGGTTTTCTGACTTCTCCCAAGAGGCTCTGCTGACTGTACAGTTTAAGCATCCGAAACTATAATTTTACTTGTGCTTTAAGCTGGCGTCAGCCACTGTCGCCATCCCCAGATGCTTATTTGCTGTTGCATGCCGGCAGAAGTATATGTGTGGCTGTATGATAAACTGGATTGGGGAACTGCTCTGACCTAAAGCGCACCTGAAGAAGCCCTGCTGGTGTTCGTTTACTGTAGGCAGGGCAGGCCTTCCTCTGTGTTAGATGCTCGCTCAGAGTTACAGGATGTGAACAGAATACCCCGCACTGCACTCAGGCCGGAGCAGATGAGCCTGGTTACACTGCCACCACCTTGTGTTGGATGTTGGTACTGCTTAAGTGTGAGGCAGGTCTTTTGTCTGCAGTTTAAGATCCTAACTCGTAGGAGAACGTTAATTTACAACTAAAAGGTGATATTCAAGCGGAAATGCTGAGAATATTTTATGAAATGGCTTTTCCTGACTAAATATATTCTTCTCATCCTTTGCTGTATTTTAATAAAAGACTAAGGCTAAAGCAAGTACCATGTGTAAATTTTTGTAACTCTGATGTCTTCTCTTTCTAGCTCAACGATGACTATAAAGTAATGTTTCTTTTGCAAAATCTTCGGCTACTCAATGGCAAGGATATAACCAAACTGGCTAATCATGTGAGGCGTGTCAATAGTCGTAAGCTCACCAGCAAGGTAAGATGTGTGATATTTTCCTAATCTCTAAACACCTGAGAAGTAAGTAAATACTGTGTTCAGTTTAATGCAGAGTTGCAAACAAGCATCAAATGGTTAACAACAGTTCTGGTGCAATCTGAGCACAGCCCGCAGTATGGGCCGCCTAGTAAATGTCTTACTGCTGCTTTCTATGGTCACTGCTTGCATTTGCTCTAACTGTTCTGCGTAGCCAACTTCCGCCTTCAGTTTAAATCACAGAAGCAGGACCAACAAGGTCTGTGTCTGACCCTCTAGTTTTTCGGGTCACTCCGATCATCATTCAAAAATGGGAGAAGCTTTGTGCTGACGTAACAGCTGCATACACCTCCCCATCTAATTTATGTTACTGTCCTGGTCCCAGGAGTGGGGAGCACAAAATCAAGCTCAGGATAATCTTGCTTTTTCCAGCGTACACCAGGAACAAGGATTTGTTCTTTCTTCTTCAGCTGTGAATGTTTGGAACTGTATATTTTCACTTATTTACGTACACAGTTTAGCTCCTGACAGATTATCCCCACAAAGCATGTTGTGATCTTGAGCAAAATTATTGTTCTATTATGAAGAAGGGTGGGTTTTGTGCAGTACTGCTCTTACCATTTTTATTATAGTTAGTTGATCTTGTTAATTCCTTCTGTGTAGCAGTGGTGGAGAGATCAAATACTGAAGACTGGGATGGCTTATTGTGCTAAGTGTTATCTGTGTAATACCTTGTACCTCAAAAGGTCTTGGTGAGGGCTGCTCAGCCTCTTATGCTCCAGGCAACTGGGCATGGTTGGCTGTTTAATGAGACACCAAATGCTCCCCCATGCTGTTCATTTTGTGCTGGTATCTGTGCCCCAGATACCTTTCCCTGATGGTATTGCGTTGTACCTGGCTGCGCAGTTCTTACTGCTGTGTCTAAATGTAAAATGTCTGTTGGATCCAAATGCTTATGGATGTGTCACCACCCACCGGAAACTCTCAGATGGGAAACTGTGCTGATAGGTGAGCACCTGCATGATTGCGCCCATAGTTCAGAAGCCTTCTGGAGTCAAGGTGTCTTTATAAATGGGGATAACATGTGCACCAGTCCTGCTCACGCCCGCACTTGAACTACAAGAAAACTCAAACGCCCCCATTATCCCATGCCTGTTATAATAAATTAGTTACCAGTCAGGTACTCCCTGTTAGTAGGGCTCGGTGTAAGACTCCTTAAGACCATTTGCTATGGATCCAGAGGCATGAAATCAGGCATTGCTCTGGGCCCATGTTGACGGTATCTGCTTAGCCACACTCACTTAAGCTCGGTTCAGAGGAATTGGGTTTCTTGTTAGCTGAAGTCGTGATCTGAACACTGATAAAATAAATGGAAGCAGTGCCATCATGTAGCTAGCAGAGCCTCAGGGTTGGCAACTTCTTAATGCTTTCACAAGTACTCTTGTGCTTTTCTGCTGTGGTTTTCTGTAGTGTTCTGTTGAATAAACTCAGTCTTTCTGCCTAGGTTACTGCTCACTGGGAAAAATTCTTCCGTGACCAACTTCCTGAGAAATACACAGCTGAGCAAGTGAAGTCCATCAAGAAAAAGTTCCTGAAGTCAGTACAAACCAATGTAGTATATGGACCCAGCTCACTCAGTGAATTCACCCGCTGGCGGGTAGGTTACATTTCACTTACCCTTCTGTTCTTCAGGCAAGGACTCTGCAGCCTGATGCTGAACGGATTTGATTAAAGTGCTCTATGGATTTGGGTTCAGGGTATCAGGGCTCTTGCAGACAGGCAGCCTGATGCTGAACGGATTTGATTAAAATGCTCTATGGATTTGGGTTCAGGGTATTAGGGCTCTTGCAGACACGTGGTATCACTTTTTCTGGTTTTCTTCACTGCTTTGTTAGGCAGTTACAGAAGCACTAAATGTGCACCAAGTTGCAACGACTGTCATTAAACATTGTTTTTTAATTCATAAGCAATAGTGATACTTGTACTAATTAACAAGACTGCAGTATCCTTAGTATTTAATTATTTGCAAATAGTCTTACATGGAATTTAGTCTTGATGAAAGCTGTATGAAAGGAGAAAAGATAGGGAAGGGAAAGATACCATTTAGTTTGTAACGTATGTTTTAATTGTATGTCATACATAGAACTGAGGCTTCCATCTCTCCTTTGTCTTGTTTCACTGCTGTTGTTTTTGCAAATGTGTACCCTGGATGCCCATGGCAAAGTGAAGTTTTTGGGTCATGTAATGTCAGCAGAGGACTTGGCCTGCCAGGCTGTCAGCTGAGGACTCGGGAAAGATACCATTTAGTTTGTAACGTATGTTTTAATTGTATGTCATACATAGAACTGAGGCTTCCATCTCTCCTTTGTCTTGTTTCACTGCTGTTGTTTTTGCAAATGTGTACCCTGGATGCCCATGGCAAAGTGAAGTTTTTGGGTCATGTAATGTCAGCAGAGGACTTGGCCTGCCAGGCTGTCAGCTGAGGACTCCTCCATCGCTTGTGAAATTCATGTAGAATAGTGGAAGCAGATATTAAAAACTCAGCAAAGCAGCTCTTGTCATTACACATCAGAGTTTGACTGCTATTGCTTTTTGTCTTTTTTTTTTTTTTTAACGTATCCACATATTTGCTTCTAAGGTGAAAATGATTGCAGAAGAGTTTCTGGCATACTCACTGGGTTTGGAGTTAAACACAGATCCTGAACCAGAGGAAAAGATGGATGAGAATGAGGAAGAAAGTACAGAAAGCCCCAGGGAAGCTGCAGAGGACGTGGCTCAGGTAGGTGATTTTTCCAGTTACATTAACAATGTTCTTTTTATTTCTTACGAATTCAGTAGCACTTGTCAGTTTACATTTACGACCCTTTGGTAACTGTAGGCACAGTCTCAGGCTGCAGCCTGTATTCAACAGTTGAGGCTTGTTCTTTATGGCCAGATTGAAGCTTTCGCAGCAATATGAAGATTGAGTTGCTCTCTAAGAGGAGAGAGCTTCCATTCTCATAGGAGACCCAAAAGATTTCATGAGTATAGTCCTACTGCCTCCACCTCTCCTTTAAGGGAGGGATATTTTTAATGAGAGAACTGGGCTGATGCATGGCCAGACTGTGATGGTGCTTGCCTTCTTTGAAATGGCTGCAGACTGAACCCCCTCGGTCCATGGGCCAGATCTGTTTTTCCACATCGTATGTAAATTGCAAGTAACTGGGACAAGGGAAGGGAGATAAAAATGAGGCTGGCTGTGTGATTTTCATTAGCTTCTGCCTCTAGGAACTCTGCAGCTCTGGGCTGTCTGATTCTTGGAGCCCAGTCTGTAACCGTGGGAGGGTACTTGCATTTGAGTAACTAATATCTCTGACTTACAAATCATCTGCACATCTTGGGGAAGCTAGAAACCTTCTGCAGAGACTGACAACATGCCTTATAGGTCACGGTAACGCCCAGCAAGAGGAAAAGAAATAATTCAAAGCCAGGCTCTGGAAACAAGAGGTCCAAGACCCAGGCAGACACCGAGGAGGAGGCTGTAGTTAATCCCAGAAAGTCCAGTCATGTGCGGGATAACCCAGCTCCTGATAAACCAAGAACATCGAACCAGCCAGCCAAAGAGGCAACCCCTGAGCAGGGAGCTGAAGGGACACATAAGAATGGAGAGCAGTTTCCCAAGGGGCAAAGCAACAGAAGATCCAGCCAGCTGACAGGGGAACAGAAAAGCCAGGAGCAGGACAACGGAGTTGTTAGCTTGACTCCAGTGAAGAACTCCAAGGGCAAGGTATGTTCATCAGCCCCCTTGGGACTGGTTTTCGGCCTCTTGGTTTAGTGGGAGGAGCTGCATTCAGATTTCATCAGAGCTCTACACAGCTTGGAGCTCATAATTGGCCAGATATATTGTGAGTTACGGTTTTTGTTTTGGTTTTTTTTTGTTGTTGTTTTAAATCTCTCAGAGGTGTGAGGAAAGGCCCCCCCTGGAGACAGTGAATCCCCTGCAGGGGACGGATGGACCAGCGCTCTGAGGTGGTGCACTGCAAGCCTGTTCTTAGAAATGGGACTGGCATGACTTGCTCTCAGGTCAAACTGATGGCTGCATGGGGAAAGGTGTTTCCCCCTCAGCTCAGACCAGTGGGGATCTAAAGGGTTTTTCACATTTCTCTGCAGCAGGAAATGGGGTTCACTGCTGGGGTCTGCTGGGCACATCTTTTCTAAACAGTTGCCTGCTGGTTTAGGAGTCTTGAGCATTGGTGGCACCTCAGTCTCTCCTGTTCTCTGTAGCACGAAGGCCTGAAAAATTTCAGTTTAACTCAGTTTAACTCTGTGTTCAGTAGAGGGTTCTGTCAAGGCAATCACAGGCAAACCGCTGTCAGGGGAATGAATTTTCTAAATGTGGATGGTTTATTGTAGGAGGATGTCAGTGCAGAGCCATTGCATTTTCTTCAGTGTCACAGTAAAGGCAACAGCCGCGAGGATTTTAAAACGCAGCTCTGGTCCTGTGTCTTCGAGCCATTGCTAGACTGTGGAGCCAGGAAAGGTGAGCTCTTAAAGAGGTTTGCAGGATTCCCAGAACCACCCGGCTCTGGAATCCCAGTGGACTCCATGCGTTAGACCCCTGCTCCTTCAAGCTGTAGTCTCCATTGTCAGGAAGAGACTTGCTTACATACTTCTTCTTTGACTTTGAAAACAGGAGACTGGGAGAGCACCAGGCAGTGATAAGCTGCAGTCTTCATGTATTATCCGTGAACCTGGGAACTTCTCACTTATTCTTTTCATCTTTCAGATCCCATTGTGAGCTCCTCCAGAACCGTGGCAACATGTGGAGGGGAATCCGTCTGTCTGATTGATTGTGAGACGGGGACGGTGCTGAAAAAGTATAAGGTGGCTACAGAGGTAGGTTGCAAGTGGGAAGAGTAAGCATTGAATGGAAATACCATAATCTGTTATAGTTACATACATGTATACATAATATATATTACAAAGAGTTCTGAAAGAGTTTCAAGCATTGGCGTGGACAGGTCTTAAAAGGATGAAGATAGATAGGAAATATTTCTTGCTTATCCTTTTAGCCTGGCTTGGTTTTATTTTTTTATTAGTTTAAAAGATTAGTCTGCTTCTCTTCTCCTCACACGGGCACATGTATGTATCCAGGCTGCCAAGACTGCTTGTCGGCATGGAGGAGTAAACGTCCTGTTTTGATAGTTTGTGTTCTTCTGAGGGTTGTTTTGAGATTCGATGCTCCAGCTTGAATAGTCATGTCATTTCACCTGAATAGCTCTCGTGATAGTTGTCTTATCTCTGAGCTAAGAGCCGTCCTGCTGGCAGTTCTCTTTCACGCTATTCTTGGTTTCTTTCTATCCTAGGAGTTTTTCAGTGTTGCATGGACAACCCTCACAATGGTAATCAGCGACAGTCGGAAAAAATCCCATAATATCTTGGCGGCTGCTGGGAGGAGAGGGATCGTCAAACTGATTCATGTGGCAGCTGACTTCTGCTACGGAGAGATAAAGGCTCATAAAAAGCCCATTGCTACTGTCTGCTTCAGCCCAACTCGAGAAACTCACCTCTTCAGTAAGTCTCTGGTTCAGAATCTCTTCAGCTTTAGTACTTAATGTAGGAAAGGCTGAGATTCCTTAACAAGGGGAGTTGTCACCAGTGCAAGCAGGTGTGGGTAGGGACCGCACACACATACAAAAAGCATGGACAGACGTTACAGAGAGAGTACTGTTAGTTCATATGGCGGTAATCTACAGAAGGTACAACTTGTTTCAGCCACAGAGCCTGACTCTTTAGCTGAGGTGCAGCAGCTCCTGTTTCTCTCTCGGTAGCTCTCAGGGTGGCTGTCACACACACATTAGCCACAATCAAGCCCTGTAGTAGATCCGTTCCGCAGGGATGAGTAAGAAGAATGATAGTCAGGCAGCCTGCTGGGAGCCAGGCAGCGAGCGGTCAGCTGGCAGGGCTCTCATCAAGCATGGCAACAGGGGCAATACGGCGTATAATGGGCAGTTGGATTTAATTTTTTCCAACGAGCAAAGCTATGCACTTAATTGCTTTTGAATAAATGAAATTTTTTTTGAGTTCTGTGCCTCGTCAGAGATTTTTATGCAGGTCCTGATGTAGAAGAGAGATTTGCCACAGTAGGGCCTACAGCGGCTGAGCCTTTCGGACTGGTAGGGAACGAACCATCATTTTACAAATTGCAGCTGCATTGTCAGGCCTGTGAAGTAAGCTGTTACAGAGCCATTCAGACCACACCTGCACCCCACAGCACATTGTTTCTCTTGCCTACAATTACCCACATCCTGGAGTGGTTAGAGTGCTACATGAACCATTAAAAGTGGAATTTTTTTTAACACACGGGTATCTGTAGTGGATACTTTTCAAGAAGCTCAAGAGTGCAAAAAGCAGAAGCCTAGAGGGATAAGGAGGTTGATAGCACATCCTCATAATGGCGTGGACAGCAAGGCTCATTATATTGCATAGAAAAATTTGTAGTAATAAGTGAGAGTCTTTGCATGCTTGTTTGGGGACTGGACGCTAACCCATTTACTCTGAGTTTGAGGGATGCCACCTGATTAGGATCCAGATTACTCTGAGTAATCTATTAGGATTGTTTCTGCTATCAGTATATCAGCTTGGTGACAAAGACATTAAGTGTCTTTCACCCTTGACGTCAGTGCCTAACTGTCCCAATGGGAGCTGCTGTGGATGTGAACACAGTAAACTGTGGATATGTGGAATAAAGCAGCATCTGCCTGAGAGCAGAGGTTGGAGCTCATATTTTAGGTTCCAGTAGAAACCATGACCAGAAACACGAGCTCAAAGGGGCACTAATTAATGACTTTGTGAAGCCACAACTTAGTAATGGACACCAGGAAACAAACTTTCTTTTATCTGCTCCTCTTAGAGCACAGGATAAGAATGCAAGTTACTGACTGTGCATGTTTGACAATGTCTGTGAAGTGGTGTTGAGCCAGGAGCCTCGGTGACTGCTGCTGTGCTTTAATGAGCTCTCTGATGCCACAGGCTTAGAGTGTTACAGCCTGTGACACAGGTAGAATTGCCAGCTAACACAAGAAGAGCCAGATGAGCAGCGGTGTCACTACCTGCTTCTCTTCTGTGTCCCACAGCTGCATCCTATGACAAGCGAATTGCACTCTGGGATATTGGGATTCCAGACTGTGACTACAATTTCAAAGCAAGGTAAAGGTTCAAAAACCAGATGTGGCCAGTTCAGGAGCCTATAACTATCACGTCGCAGCGCCACTTAACTGCTTGTTCTCTTTTATTTTTTTTTCTAGCCAGCTGCTGGTGCTGGAAGCGCTTGCTATTCCCTTACGGATTGCCCTGGTCCCCACCTGCCCAGATCAGTACCTGCTGGCTGGCTGTGAAGGCGGCTGCTTTGCCTGGAATATAAAACTGGATAAGGAACAAAAAAGCAGGTGAGAACCAAAAGTTGGGGGGGGCGCGTGCATTTGCTTTCCGTAACAAGAGGTAGTCAGTCCTTGCAAAGGCTTTATTTCTAACCAAGGAGGTCTGAGCAAGAAAAGCAGCATCTCCTACCAAACTTAAAACATACTCCCCTTCTCATAATGGCATGAAAAAATACTAGCATAATGGCAGCTGAAGGAAGGCTGACACGGGTGTAATACAATACCCTAAAACTTAAGGGCGTATCATCTTGAAGTAGTGTAAGGGCGTGTAAATTCTTGGATCGCGTTCCAGTCTCACGGCAAGGCCTACCCTGCTTCTGGTACGCGAGGTTACCCAGGAAACTGGCACTCTGTGGGAGCACAGAAAAAAATTACAACAAAGAGGCAAATGAAGTCATGCCCTGTTGACGTACACTAATCCTGATGCCTGCAAAACCAGATGAAGTCTCTTAAGCAAACCCCGGTGGCTGAAAGCGTAAGTTCAAGTGGGAATTCACCTGAGCTTGGCAAGACACTCACTACCACATGAATTTCCTTCTCCTGGGTTCTGTGCCCGAGTGCCCTTCCACCGCTGCCCATTCAGGACTTGACCCATTTCACCCTTTCCCCTACTCTAGGCCTTTTGAAGCCGTATTCCAGTTTCCTGATGAGGATGGAAGCATGACAACATCTCATAGGGTTGACGGTTTGGCTTTTCTGAATGATGATGTCATTGGTGAGTATAAACACAATAGCCCAATCCAGAAAAACAGTCAGGCACCTCAGCATGTGGCAGGCTGAAGCCAGCATGATGAGCAGAGGGACTGAATGAGGTGTGACTACCTCTTTAGATTTTTGGGGGCTACACAGAATGTAGTCATCTCCCATTTTCCCTAAAATGTGGGCTAGAGGTGCAAACCCATGTCTGAGCAGGACTGGAAATTAGGTGGACCCATCCCTGAGAGCACGCTTGGCCGAGCAGTGCCAAAGTGGAAGGGAGGAGAGCTCCTTTCTGCTCACGGGCTGGTGGCAGCAGTACTTTTTTGCAGGGGAATTGAGGATTCCTTCATCTGGGAGAGTGCTTAAAGCATGGGCTGGGTCTTTCTGAATAGCTTATGCTTGTTCTACAGTTCAGGAATATAAGCATGGGACTGAAAATCCCTCTGCAGCTTCTAGTTATTCTGAAATAAGGTAAAAAGGAGGTGGAAAGTTGCTGCTGGTATCAGGTCCCACATCTTAAAAGCCACCTTCACAAGATGCCAGCCCTTGTCTTGAGGCATTTCACTTCTCAGCAACTGACACAGGCTCTCCTGTCTTTCTTCCCTAGTTTCCAAGAGCTCTAAACCAGGATGCATATACTTATGGAGCTGGAGTCGGTCTTTTGACGGAAAGGGGAAAGGATGCCAGCGAACGGTATCTACCGTTATTCTAGCTGAGCTTGAGTGGTCCATGACAGACCTGTCCTACCTGACACTCAGCACCTGCCCAGGTAGGCAGCACCCTTCCTCGGGGCAAGCAGCGAGGCTGTACCAGTCACCGTAGCAGAGATGGCCGCGCGGGTCAAATTTACTTTGAACAGTGGCGTGTGCTTGCCCTTTCATCCGTCCGAGGAGCCCATAGTTAGAGGCAGAGGCCTGAATTTCAGTCCTTGTCAGAGAGAGTGTGTCTGGTCCCCCCTCTGCAAGCAACAAGAGCCCTCCACTCCCTGCCGTGCAGCTCCAGCACAGTGCAGCAACAGCTCTATATAAATAAGTAATACATAAATGCAGCTATACTACCTGCTATACAGCGGGGGAACAGCTCGGGCTTACAGCATTACACCAACTGTACAGTGCCAACACCATCTTCCTTGTACAGGTCTTCAAAGCAGAGCTGATGGCTTGGCCCTGTAGCTTTTCTAGAACCATTTTAATGCTTACTGCCTCTGAAATAAGGGGTAGGAATTCCACATGCAGGGCAGCTGGAGTTTAAGACTAACAAGGAATAAACAAACCTGACCTGATTGCCACTTTCCAAACCAAAAAAGTCTGAAAAAGTTAAGAAAAATGCTGAAATATTTATCGCTAGCTTTTCTTACTAGAGTAGAATAGCTGATTTATCTTTAAATGAATTGAGTTCTTTTTCAGAGCGAGGTAGATTGTGCTAGAAAGAGAATTTTGCTGAAATGTGAGATCCTCCCCGGGATCCTTCAGCACTGTCTTGAGCTCTGCTTTATAGAGGTGTGGACTCAGTTCCACACTGTTTGCAGCTGTTTTTTTTGGTTTTACAGTGAAAGAGTACGTGTTCTGTGGTGATGAGAAGGGAAGCGTGTGGATGTACAACCTCTCAAACTACACCACAGCATGGAGCTCTGCAAAGGGAAAACGCTCAGAGAAGAGGATCCCTCCCACACAGGTAGGTCTCATTTACCCTTTGGGGCTGAGCTGGGCCTCCCTCCCTCCCCAGTGCAGCTGTCCCGAGTCTCCTGAGCAGATTTACACCAGAACATGCCTAGTGTTTTCTCTACCTAACACACACAAGCAATTAAAAGCAATTATCTCCAGCACATGACCAAGGCCATCTTTCAAATCTCACACAAACACCACTGTGACAGGAAGGGGGAGCTGTAAAGCACATCCGTTTGCTCCAGCGTTCTGCAGCTTGGCAACTTTTCCTAGCAGAAGGGCCCTCAGTTAAAAATTGGTGGTTAAACTAGAGAGCCTGAGAATACAAGCATGCAGACACCATTTCCTTGACAGGCCGAGGGGAGGGAAGCCAGAGCAGCTGTTCCCTGACAGACCGGCACACAGGAAAGTGCTCGCTGCTTCTGTATGCTCATGCCACCCTTTTTTTTGGCTTGGTACGTCCCTGGACTCCAGAGATGGTCCTCCTTTGGGCAATTAGTTGCCTTGCATGATGGAGGCTCTGAAAGGACAATCACACACCCACTCAAAGGCTGTCACTCCAGAGCCTGGTCTTGAGCTACATTTTAGATATAGGTTATGAGGTGACCTAGTTTTCCATAAACCTTTTGGAAGTGTGTTGTCCAAGTCAGCAGTCATTTCCTCCAGGACTGAGGGGCAGCTGCTTTCACTTTCCCCTTTCTGATCAAGCCCCCTGCATTAAACCCTGTTCCTTTAGGAGCAGTATCATAAAGCTGCACCACCTCCCTCAGAAGAGGGAAGAACCTTTTGTTCAGCTTCCCCAGGTCAGTGGGGAAGCGGATTCCAGAGAGACCCAGTTGACAAACCAGGCCTTCCAGTAATTAATAACCTCCCACCTTCAGAGCCAATACCACCACTCTGTTCTCCTCATAGATTCTCAAGTGGCCAGAGCTTCGAGCGAACGGGGAGCAGCTGAATGAAGTCCTAATAAACAATGTGGTATCAGACCCTACTTTTACTTACCTTGTTGTTCTAACTAGTGTGAACATAACAGCAATTTGGAAGAAATCATAGTTCCTTGTAACAGAGTTTCATTCCCGTGCTTTGAAATAGTGCAGTATTAGTGACTGTTACCCATGTAACCATGAAGTTTTCTAGACCAGCTATTACATGCCAGAGAAAAAAAAAAAAGGTAAGAGTTTGTTAAACTCATCAAGTCATTGTAAACATCCGGTTTCTTTTACTGTAAGTTTTCACAATTTGTGCATTTGTTTTATAGAAATGACACTTAATAAAACAAAATACCAGTTCAGTTGGCAGTGCCTAGACTTCTTGAAGAGGAAAAACAGAGTTCATCTACGGCTATCACTCAGCAGCTTCTCATTCTGGAAGTCCACTCACAATAAACTCGCCAACAGCCCAGTACAAATATTTGCCTTAAGACTCCAATTAGAAAAGCAGAAATCATTTTAATGACCTAGCTATCAAATCAAACAAGACATACATCCTCCTGGCAAACTGCCTGTCTAGTACAAAAACACCCTCAAAAGATCACTGCTGCTGTCAAAAATTAAATATAAGTGGGACAAGGAGGGAAATATTTGCCATGAATGGAGGTTTAAATATAGATAGTTGAATGCTAACAGACACATCATTCTGCATCAGAAGTACAGTCCGCTCTAAGTGGGGTGATTTTACTCAATTCCTTCTTGTTTGTCTTTGATGGCAACCTGTAAAACACAAACAAAAATACATGCACTAATGCTAATTATTTGCACTAATGCTGCAACTAATACTCAGTACTGAGCTGGAAGAGGTCAGTTTAAACATTCATACCAGTCTTCTGTGAAACAAGAAGAACCACAAACTATCAGTGGAATCTCTACACCATCCAGAAAAATAATACTTAAATTAAAATCAAAACCTATTTATAGCAGCGGTGCACTGTTACCGTTACCTGCCCATCAGAGAACCTTACACAGACAGTACCCTATTCACAGCCGCCTGGTTTTGTCTGAATAACCTTCCAGGCAGATTTCGATCTCAAAAATCAGGGGCTAAATAAATACGATTGCACAGTTGAGCAGAATCAATGAGAAGCCGTCAAAAAAAAATACTGTTCCAGAGTTTTGCCAGGAGAAGTAAAAAAACAGAAAAACACTTGGAAGAATAGAGAATTGGTTTCTACACTAAGACCACTGTGAGAAAACCAGTGCTAATGCCAGCCATCTAGGGAACTACAGAGCTCCACCATGCCTTGACAGGAGCCGAGTAACATGATGCTGCATGGCTTTAATGAATTTATTGACCTAAAATAGCAGTTCTAAGATATTCTACC
Organism: Fulmarus glacialis; assembly: GCF_000690835.1. Taxonomy (NCBI): domain Eukaryota; kingdom Metazoa; phylum Chordata; class Aves; order Procellariiformes; family Procellariidae; genus Fulmarus; species Fulmarus glacialis. The sequence continues at coordinate 391 of NW_009186991.1, read as the reverse complement.
CCTCTCTTTGTTTAACTTTTAATTGCAAGAAACTCAAATACTTTAAAGAAAAAAGAACCAAACTTACCCTGAACCTCTCCTCCAGGAGGGAGAGCTCACTGATCAAATCTGTGATGGCATTGGTGAAAGCTTCCTGGGGGCTGTAATCGGGGGTGGTTTGGACGCGGATGATGATTTTGTGTTCCAGCGGGTGCGGGACCTTGTACCCTGCAAATAACACCTGGGGGTCTTTCAATAACTGCCTGGAACGGAAAAGCAGCAGTGAATAACCACGCAGGACAAATACAAATGCTTTTTATATTAAAAAATAATTAAAAAGACATGTTTCTGATGGGCTTTCCCAGCACACTTTCAAACGGGGCATTACGAATGAGTTTGTGGAGGCTATATC
>NW_009186990.1:82700-110616 GCF_000690835.1 Fulmarus glacialis | reverse complement strand
TTTAAATTTAGTATTTCTAAATTTATTTTGCTTATATTTTGCAACACCTGTGGCTGTTCTGTTTGTTCAGCTAAGCACCCTAGTCATCTTGTGAAACCTGAGAACGTTTTCGTTTCCATGATAACATCTTACAAATTCTGCAAGCTAACAATGTGCAGGATAGAAAAGTATTTTCCTTTTATTTGCTCAGAATCAGCTGCCTTTAATATTACTGAATACCTCCTTTATGTTTGTTTATGACAGAAGACAATTAGCAGTTGCCAGTACACCTTTGAGTGTAGTTCATTATTTCATATACTTTTGATTGTCTCATCTTTTTATTTTTCCCTAAGGGAAAGTGTGCCAAAGTTTGTGAGAAAGACTTTGTGCTGCTGATTGTTTCTCTCCCTGTCTCTGAAATTCCCCTATTTTGCTTTCTTTTTTTTGAAGTTTGATGACCATAACTGTGACCAGAACGCTATACCATTGATATACATAATACTAAGATAATTATTTCTGTACACTCCATCCTGACCTTTGCACTTCCTAACTTTGTTGCTGGTTCTATTAGCAGATACAGCTTAAAATGGCTCTCAGATTTTTAAAATTCTTTTTGTTTTTACTTCGTACAATAAATCCAAATTATTCTCAGCATTTACCCTTTCTTTGCAGTCAGCAATAATTGTTAATATGGGAAAAACGTACAATGGCAAGTTCCCATCACATGCTGTAGTGAAGAATAGTGCAAAAACTTCATCTTCCTCAAACCCTTATCACCCAAACAGCTGTGCAAATGCTTTTGCTGTCTTTGTACTTCTGCTTAATTTATAAGGTTTTGATTTTTTTTTGTTAAATTAAGATTGCATTTTGGTTTGTCTTCTGACTTGCACTTTTGCTATACAAGTCCTGCTATGCTCTTGTAGTACCAACACATCTTTATAAGTATGAGGAGGAAAAGATAGAGGTTGCCATTTTGTAGTAGGGGAGTTCTTTTTGTAATTCTCTGAGATTGTTATTAAGCTGATAGTGAAAAAGTATTTTTTTCATTAACAAAACATCCTTGGGAAAAAAGTGAAGAGTAGTCTCTGCATAAAATAATGGTAGGAACTAACTTCTGGGAGTTATCTGGGAAGTTACTGTTATTCTAATAGGAACATGAGAACTTGAAGTTTTCTTTAGTGCTGGAAAACTGTATTTCAGAAAGTATGTTTCAGAATGGAATAGGGCTGCTAATTGATTCTCCTTTAGAGCGTTCCTTTCCTCTCTGACAGTTCACTGCTCGTTATAAAAGCAGAATATAAAGAAGATTTCTATTGGAAAGAAGAATGAACTGAATAGTTATCTACCTTTTAATTGGATCTAAGGCCTAATAAGGACAATAACAAATGCTATTACTTGGAAATTAAGTATTCAAAGAAGTCTTTGAACAGTGATTAAAATCTTAAAACAAAACTGAAAAGAATATACAATGAGGAGATAGGCTGAACAGCAAGTTGCATGATGAGCATTTGCCTAACATTCAAGCCATTTTTTTTATGTACACAAAATAATTTGTATCTCAGCCTGTGTTTTTCTATTTATTCGAGGCAAAAAAGCAAACTGCCTTCTCTAATAAAAGGACTACAAAGCATAGTCCTTCCTATTCAGAGAATGAAAAATCCAGAATGTGTTTGGCATTAATCGTTATGGTTGTACAAAAACTGTACTGCAGCCAATTTTCATTTTAAATGCTAATTTTTTGAGATTAAGTAATTCAAAGAATATACCGAACTGGAATTTGATTTCAGGTTGCTCTAGGGCTATTTTAATGAAACATTTAAGAAATATTAGGTCTTCACATATGTGTATCTTGGTATTTTTGATACAGGAGACATTCCACTGCATGTTAATATACGGGAGACATGTGATTCAGGACAGCCTGTTGTGATCTCGCAGCCTCAAAGTGATGCTGTAAGTTTGGTGCACAGCACTTAAAACAACAAAAAGCCCTCCTCCAAAAGTGAATGGAGAGTGCTTCTTGTTATTGCTGTTTGAAAAGAAATGTGTATCTGAATGTAACTTAGGCAAATAAAGTAAAAGGGGGTAGTATCATCAAGTAACTTCTGTGGGTTTGGTTTTGTTTTATTAGTCTGAATCATTCAGAATAGTGAAGATTTGATCCAGGTTCTGGCATGCCAAGAAGAGGAAGGTCAGTGTCAAGCCTCATGAGACCTTGCAGCTAATGTAGGTCCTCTAAAGCTGTCAGTTGAGCCTTTGGTAGTTGAGCCTGGAAACTGTCAAAGGGTCCTATCAAAAGATGTTTGGAACAAAACCTGCGTATTGTCAGTACCTGGGTTGTTTTCCGCAGGAAGTGGAGCCATTTACACACAAGAGGAAATGAATTTTTCTGTGCCTTTACCATAACATTTTATTGCCAAAGGAAAATATGAGTTGTTGAGGTGATGGGAATCAAATACTCAAGTCTGTAAAGAAAAAGCAGTTGTACATATAAAACTTCATTAACACTGACAGAATAAGATTTTCCTGGCTAGTGTTTTCTCTTGTGCCTCTGCTGGAGTTTTGTCTGCCAGGCTTTGTAGGGCGGGGTGTTGTCTGCCACATTGTGTTTGCACAGTATATGACATCACTCTTGACTGCTGCTTAGATGTTACCACGAAAAAAAATTGATTAATGCTGATAATAGATGGTAGAATCAATTAGAGATAAGGTAGAATGTACAAATAAGGTTACCTTTCTAATATCATGATTGCTAGGCACATGCTGAAATATTTTTTTCCTTCCCCCTTTTTTAAAAGGAAAAAAAAAAAGCATAATCCAGTGTTATTAACATACTGATTGGGATTCCAGAGGAACAGTGACAGTCTTAAAATTGTCATACATCATTTTGTTTTGAAAGAGAAGCAGCAGCGCTATGGCATGTTGATTTCTAATTGAATGCAGTATTTTTGCTAGGCTTGGGCAAGGCCTGTGCTGATCCTCTGTGGAACAATGTAGTGATCTTGAGTCTAGATCCTTGTGAAAAGGCATCATAATCATACGGTAGTTTCTATCTGGGAAGTTTGGTAGTAGTGTGAAGGTTTGAGTAGTTGCATGGCTTAGGTCAAAGTTGAAGCAAAATAGCTGAGCAAACCGAGATGGCAGGTTCACAGCTCAAGTATCTGAAATTTATAATAACCAAGAGTCTGTAGCCTGCAGGATTATTGATCTAAAAATTCAGACATGTAGGACAGCGTTCTGAAAATTAAAAAAGACAATAAAGTCTGTTGTGTTGCCATCTGTTTCTCCTTGGACTGTGTTCTTGGTACCGGAAGGAGGGGTTATAAGCACCATTTGTGGCAATTAAATATGAAGAGGAATAAAGATTGACAAATACGTGTGACTCTGGCAAAAACTTTTAATATTCTTCTCTGCCATTGTGTCTGTGAGATAATCATTCTCCTCAGAGAATGAGGTTTTTTTAGATGTCACTAATCTCTACAGAATGAAAAAGAATTTCCCTTTATCCCTGGTTTGCTTCTCATTTTAAAGACAAAGAAAATTATTGTTGTTCTCTTATATTTTAAAAGAAAAATTAAAATCTTAACACGTAACAGATGGTGGGTCATATAAGGTCAGATTCTAATCTTTAATACATGACACCCATCACCAGGTTTCTACAAATAAACTAAAATTGTGGTTATTCATGCATGAACAATCACAATTTTTCAGATAGAGAACAATGTGAGCAGAGCTGCTGATATTATCTCTGTTCTTGTCCCTTAAATTTACCAGGGTTTTTTACAAAATTCTGTGCTGTTTTTGTTAGAACACACTTACAAATCAAATACAGAATCACAGAACTGAAATAATACCTAGCTGATTCAAACAGTGGGGAATAAGGGTGGTGATTGACTTCTCAGAAACCCAGCATGCTGTCATACCTTCTAAGCTCTGTCAAGACTAGAATAAAGGGTGTTTCTAAAATATGTTAGCTAATACTGTTTTTTTGCTTACACACCTGCCGTGGAGTTCAACTTGCCTTGCTGATATATAAACGTATAGCTCTCACTCTACACTAGAATTTTAAAACGTGTAAGCAAACTTGTCTAAATTTGTTATTTTAAAACTTAGATGTAGTTGGTGCAAAGGCAAGCTTCCTTTTCACAACTGGCAAGGAAATTACTAACAACCAAAACCACCCTTCCAGAAAAAAGAAAATTACTTGTAGAATTGTGCTTCTGTGAACTTAGTTCTTCCTCAGGGAAGGCACAGAATACATAAGACTTAATGTACTTACGGAAAGGGCTGACTACATAGCAAAAGGATGTGAAGGTTTAATGGCTGGAGTTCTCTTCTGGTGAAGCTTGAGACAGTCCCCAAGGAGAAATAAACAGTGCTGGTAAAATGATTTTGCTCTTGGTATAACATTGTCTACGTTAGTGTTTCTGTCAGCTTAGTTGTTTAAATTGTGGCTTTTTTTAAACACTCTTCATTGACAAAACTTTGTATGTCCTGTACAAATGGAGTATTGCTGTACTCACATGTTCGTCTAAGTGGCAGGGGCTAGTCTAACAGAAAGGGAGCAGACAGACCACAGCAGTTGGGAGTGACCTAAGATCCTCTACAAGAAGCTAATAATTTCTTAGTTTAATCAACAGAGAGGACTTACCAGACCCTTCTGGAGATAATTCAGAGTCTTGGGAACATTTTCCATCTCCATCAAGCTGTGGAGGTAGATTGGCTGACTAGGGCTTCATTTTTTTGCTCACCCAAACATATGAGAGAGTCTCTAGACAGCAAAGGCTCATAAGGGAAAATCAGGAACACTGCTAAAATGGTGGAATAGGGAAAACAGTAGGGAAAAAGGTAGAATAGGGAAAACAAATGAGGAATCACTGAAACCAGGTGGAATTGGTCATGGTTAGATGTAGAGGAACCTCCTAGGGATCATGAGAAGGAACCAGCAGCAAAACAGGTGTTTGAAAGAGGCATCCTGAAACTTGCAGATGAGGGCTAGAAACACAGCAAGAGATATAGAACATGATTAATTGCAGTGGAGTCATTCCTCCACCAAATGAGTTGTTTAAATGCCCACTGAACTCTCCATCAACACTGGGGGAAAAGGTAAGTAGAGGTTCCTAAGAGCTCTTCCATCTGTGAGTACAAAACCCAGAGAGGTATGGGACAGTTCGTGGTTATCTTGTGAGGAGTTCCTGCTAGAAACTTTTGGGTATATCACAGTGGATTTTTTTAATACTTTGCTAGAACAGACAGACTATCGGTGACCGTTGAGCACCAAACTCCCACCTGTCTCAAGATCAAAGAAGCAGCTCAAGCAAGTAGAAAATACGTTTGCTGTACCAGTGTGTCCATTCACCTTCTAAAAGCTAGGGAGTCTTGTTGGGATAGACATCTCAGGGAGGAGACACGGAGGCTGAGGCAAGCAGTAGGTGTCGTCTCTCATCTTCTTGTCTTGGGAATGAGGTGATTAAAAAAAAAAAAACAGAATTGTGGAGGAGAGATGATACTCCTCTAAAGTTCAGCAGGGATAATCTATTCAAGACAACAGAAAAGTCATGAAAGAATGAAGTTTAGATTTCACCTTCTTTCCCTTCTCCATTATTAAAGAGAGAGTGAGCCCTCATCGCAGAAAGTATAAAGACAATGACTGCTTTTGGAAAAAAAACCCAAATTCCAGGAAACAAGTAATGGTCAGTTAGTTCCTTAGTGTTTTCTTGCCACGTATTGTTACGGAACACATTTGAAATCTATTAAGGAAAAATACTTCGAGTTCATCCTCTTGTTCTGTAAAAATCAAGTGAAGTATATTGGGAAAGCAGGGGAAGATGAAAGGGAGCAAACCCAGTGAATCATAGGTAACTTAGAGTGTTGGATCCTCAGGCTGCACAGCCTTTTGCAGGTATGCACAAACTTATATGCAGTGTGGTGAGGAATTTATGACTTATATAGGAGAAGAGCCAAACTTCTCCTGGAGCAAGGAAACCAGGACCTGTGGCTGGAAAACATGTTTAATGTCATCCTATCCAGTTTGCAATAAAGACCAGTGTATGATACAAACCTCACATACTTCTTCGGGGAGGTTCTGTTACTGTTTAGTTCACATTTAACAATGTGAAATGTATTCAGCCCTCTTGCAGATTTCATATACTCATATATATTGGTGAAGGATTTTGAGGCCAGTAAATTGCACACAGACCTATAAGGGGAGAGAAAAAGCCCAGTCAGGTGGAAAGCAGGGGCACCAAGGCATCAGCAGTCTGACAAAACAGAGGAAAGTAAGTCTGGTTAAAAATCCCTTTTCAATTAAATTAGAAATGTTACAAGCCTTACTGTGGTATTATTCAAAGAGACAGGTGGAATTTGTATTCAGAAAGACTTTTTTTGTAGAACTCTATGAAAGGGTGATGTGTGAGTAGGGTAAAAATGTACAACCTTTTAAAGCTTGCCAGAAATAGTTGGACAAAAATTGAAGTAGTGGTAGGAAATGATGTTTGCTGTTGTTTAGCTGTTATCAATAATTCCATTTAAAGAGTGGTCTCTCCAGGGTGTGATGTCTTTAAGAGAACAGCAAACCCTGAAGAAGTCTGCATGATATGATTCATAATATGCCTTATCATCAAGGCTTCCTTTGAATGATCACAGTAACTTTTGGTGCGTGTAGGTTCGAATCCTTCATTCAGGGTGTAGATAGTACAATGCAACATCAGACCCTCATTTATGCTTCACTGTGCTGAAGAAAATGCTGAGTGGTAGGATAGTCTGTTTTGGCAGGAGTTGCCAATACATGCGAAGAAGAATCTTATGGTAGAACTGCCCAGAGTGGGAAAGGCTCTGGGGCAGTTGCAGCAATCAAGAATTTCTCTGGGTGACATGGAGCTTTTATCTGAAGTGGAAGCTCATTTAAAGCTGTGTTTATCATCATGCTTTTAGTGCCTTCTGAGTTGACCACAGTAAAATACAGACATTGGAGGGCAGCTCCAGGCATGCACTGAAGGTTGGAGTTGTGTCAAAGTAACAAGCAATTTCCATGGAAATTAAAGCTGTTTAAAAATCTGATTGAACTGGAAAATGGACTGTGGTTGAGCAAAAGAGAGAGCTAATAAGAACAAAAGCTATCACCTATCATTATTTTCATGCAGATGGTAGCTAAGTCTAGTATTTGTCCTTGTGATAGTCAGTTTTTGTTTAGTTGCTCATTGCTTATGATTGCTAGTTTGCTTTAGCAATGAATAAAGTACAATCCCCTAACAGCTCAGTTGAGCAGATTTAAATACCTTATCCTTTTTTACAGGTATAGTAGCATTCACAGCATTTGATATTCCAGACAGTCAGACTTGCATAGATTCTCCCTTGGATTGCTGGGCTCAATAAAGCATCTTAATAGTCTTGGAGCCTTTTAATCACAAATAGAAGTTAGAAACTATGTCAGTACGCTCTGGTGTACTTGGCCTGCAAGCGATTGAAAAAGCAAACTCATTGCTTTTTCTGAGTTGTTTGTATGCAGTGATTTGGGTAAAGGCGAATGTGATACCAGCTCCTACCTGTTTTGACTTTGTTGATGGCTAAATTGTATTCTTGTATTTGTGTGACCATTGTACTAGACTCTGGAAGCCACTGTAGTGAGCTGTTCGCAGTTCTGCACTTCAGTGAAAGGCAAACTAGCAGGTCAAGCCAATCCAATCCAATCCAATCCATGAGAACAGGGCAGAGTCAGCTATGACCTGCACAGTCAGTTTGCAGTAATCTTAGCAGTGATGCATACTTCCCTCATGGGTAAGATTTTTAGGGAGAATGAAATGCCACAACTGAAAGGCTCACATTTCTCTAGGATTACCATAGGGCTTAATGGTAATCGGAGTGAAATGAGCTAATAAAAAGACTTGCAGTTTAAGTCTACCCTGTGTCTTATCCTATGACAGAGTAGTGAATCAGGATGTTCTGATTATTTAGGCTAAGTAGGACTTTTCAGTCCTTTTCTTGATGAAATTCATTACGAGTTCTCCGTTTCCTACTTCAGGATCTATGCTATCATTAGTCACTTCATCATCCACCATGCCCTCTCAGTCCTAAGGAGGTTTGTGATTTAAAGAATGCTGCACTCTTTTCTGGTAGTGTTTGTACCAGTGTTTGAGAGGTGAACAGTGTCTCACGTGGCCATTATCCAGCTCTTCCAACTCTCTGAATGTCACCTTCCACCTGTACCTCTGCCCTCAGCAGTGCTACGCTCAGGCTCCATTTAGGCAGCGTTCATAATGAACAAGTCTGGTCTGTTTTTAGGGCATTCTGTCTTCCTGTGCACTTCTCCTTCATCCTCTCGAAGCAGGGAGAATGTTTGGCTTCCAGCTAACTGATATGTTACTGTTAAATATAAAGTTGCCCATATGCAAAAAAATGCTTTCAGAAAGACAGTCTATAAACTATTCCTTTAGAGCTTACAAACCTTAAAGGGTAAAGCTGATCTGTGAAGTTCACTTTTATCCTGTTAAAATGAAAATGGTTGTGGGTGATGAATAAGAACTCATTCTTTTGTTTTTTTCTCCTCTGGCTTTCCACCCAAAAAGGAAATTAAAAACCCTCTCCATTTTCAGTTGCAACCCGTCTTCTTTTCCTTAGTAATGATGGAGTAAACAGCTGCAGTGAGCTGCACATTCAAAAGATTATGAGTATGAGGAAACATTCAATACCTTGTTTTTATGTAATGAAAGGCATATTGACAGTCACAGAGATTCCATTTAGACCTTTCACATATGTTGACATATGTTACTGCTGATAGACAGGTCCTCATTCGTAGCTGAATGATTTGTTCAAAGATAGGAAACTAAGGCTTGAAACAGTTGATTTTGTCAAAGACAGGTTACTGGTAGAGTTCTGTAAGGACAGATGAGATAGTGTTCTGTTCAACATATAAAGTAGCGGTCTAGGAAAACAAAAAAAGGATGCTTGGCAGGTAAGACTGATTGCTGATAATACTAGGGCTAGGTAATGCTAGCATGCTGACTGCAAAGAGTTGCACCAGGAACCTCCTGTTACAAAGTGACAAGTCAGCTACTTGGCAAATGGGAGTCAGTGTACATTGTGAAATTGTTGCCCAGATACTCACTAACAGTGTTTTGGGGGGAAAAAAAATCTAGTTTACTGGCATCTTGACATAGGGTAACACTCAGCCGTCAAGTCTCCCAAGCAGCAGATCTGGTTGCTGGCTGGATGGTTATGGAAGTCTGTGTTCCAAGGACCCTTGCCAATGGTGTGGCTGGATCAAATGAGACTCCCTGAACTTGTGTTCAGCTCAGTTTTAACAATGCAGCTAGTCCACGGTCCTGTATGACTACTACAGCATATGCATGATCTGTTGCTGCTGATTATCTTGATTTATGTACAGAACATCTCCTATCTTAACTATGTACAAAACCACTGTCCTATGTTACTATTTCTGCACCTGCAGGAACAATTTCTACGGTGTATTTATAAGTCTGTGTACAATTTGGTCAACTCTGGAGCAGGAACAGCCTGGACAGTCTCTAGAAAGGGCCACATTTTCCATGCAGGTTTTTAATTGACTCATTAAAACACATGAATGGATCTGTGTAAAGTGGGAGCTGCCTGTGGGACTCTTCAAGATGGTCCAAAATTCCCACCTGGAGCGCCCCTACACCAATTAGTCAAATATTTAACTGCAAAGGCTGCTTGACTTCAGTCAATCACCTTGTTTCAAGTTGGTCCATTATCTCATCTATGCAGGTGGCTAGCTGGGGAGTAGCTAGACCACCCAGGGAATTAATAGCTAAGTGTGGTGAGTGTTGCACATGGGCTGCCCAACTGCACTGCAGTTATACCCATAGGACAAGTTTGAATTTCATGCTCGTGACTTAAGTTCTATAGTTCTTGCCACAAAGTCATGCATACGGGAGAAAACAATTGTAGTTTGGTGTCTGCATCCCTTACAAACTCAGAAAATTATGTGACTTTAGTTTTAAGGTGATGTGAGCACTAAGACTATGAGGTGCTGAGGCTGGGAGCGCCAGAAAAGAAAACCCTACAAGCCAGGAGCAAACCCTAGAAGAGAGTTAGGGGTGCCTGGCCCTGCAAACGGCTGCCGCCTGGTTCAGACCAGTGACGTTTGGTGCTAGTGGCGCAATTGAGAGACTGACCTTCTCTTCCTGCCCCTCAAGCTCTGGCCTCAGGCATTTGTCAGCTTGTTTGCTACTTTAAAGGCTCATCAGGGATACAAGTCTAACTCGAGGTTAGAGCCATCTAAGAGTGCTGCAGGAGGCAGGAGAGTTCGGTGCGGTAGGGAATATTGTGGTGGTTTCTTCTAGTAAAACAGGGAAGGTTGTCAACATGGGCTCCATATGCAGACTTGTTTGAGAAGATGAAGTAGCTTGGTTACAATCTAATAGAGTTGAAGCAAGCTGAATAGCAGGGGAGTTTTCTATTGTGCTAGACAAGCACAGAACATGATGCAGCAGCTGGAAATTGAAGCATGACAAATTTAAATTATAGATAAGTTGTACATTTTTAACAATGGAAGTAATCAACCTCTGGAACAACATGCAGGAGATGTGTATATATATACACAAAGATACTCTTTTAGTTGAAAATCTTTATATCAAGATTGGAGACCTTTCTAAAAGGCATGTTCCATTTTGACTACAAGATGTTGAGCTTGGTAGAGGAATTATTTGGTTTCATTTTGTGGTTTGTTCTGTGTTGGACCTTAGGCAGTGTTTTTATACATTTCTCTTGACATTAAATTTTTGAATAGTTGATGTTAGACTGATCATGGTCCTAGCCGTGTCATGTTTTTAGAGATGTTAAAAGAAGTATGCTTATTTGGGTCGCTCCCGATAGTCTTACAGGCCTGTGCTCTTCTGCCCTCCAGCTGACGGTATCTGACCAGATGCCACAGGTTGGTGTGAGAGGGAGATTTTGCTGTATGAATTCTAGTGTTGTGGAATTAGTTCTTTCCAATACCCACTTCAGTCTTTTGGAAAGATGTTTTCTTTTGAAAATACTTCAATTTTTAATGTCTGTATAGGAAATCCTGTAGTGTAGTCTAGTCCGTAATGAATTAATTATCTCCAAAAAATACTTTTTTTGGGGAATGTCGTTGTTTTCTCTGATTCTCTATCTCAATCCTGTGCAGGGTGCATCTCAGTCTTCAGGGTGAGGGAAGTTTATAACCAATAGTACCTGTGGGACTGAAGAGTCTCCTTTCTTCTCAACACTTCTGCTCCAGAAGAATATTGATTCTGTTTGCTGTTTGAGACAGGTTGTTCAGTCAAGTTCTGTTCTCAGAATAATACAGAAGTTAAATTGTGCTTGTGCTTATTTTAGGTATTAATGCATCGTTTTTCCTGAACACAAAACTGGCTAAAGCGAACCCATTTATTGTAACATTTTTCTTCTTCTTTGAAGCTGTGTGAAAGAACATATACCTAATGAGATGTAAAATATTCCTTTTGTAGAAAATGAAAGGTGCTAAATATATGTTTCTGTTTTTACAGGCTAAAGCCTATCTTAAGATAGCTATGGAAATAGTAAGACGACTGCCAGTACCTCCTGCTTGAAGTGTTTATCACTGAAACTTACCAAAAAAGCGATCTTTTGGTGTGACCAATGCAGAAGAGTCCTGCTACCTGATTATGTGGATGCCATATTTTAGTTCTAAGAACTTTTTTAGGAGTTAATTTACCAGAGGTTAAATTATGATTGCGATATTTACTGTTTTTCACATCATTGTTTGGCCGTGTCCAAATGGATTGAAGTATGCAAAAGATGATAGACAATGTTTAACTGCTGGATTGTAACATCATCAAGCAAGAGGGGATGAAGTACATTTTTTACATGTGTCCTGTTTTAAGGTCAAGAATAAAAAATAGCTGCTTCAGCCAAGCAGAATGATGAGAGGGATGCCAAGGCATAAGTCCTCCTTAAAAAATTATATTTGCCATACTCTAATTTCTGTCAATTTTGGTTCAACTTTTTACTTGGTTAACTACCAAGCTGACCTTAAGTTCTGCAAAATTTTAAGAAGCAAATTCAGTTATGTAACTGCAGTACTTTTGTGTGTTTGTCTTAAAAGAAAATAAAAATTCCACATATACTCTGAAGAGTTCTTGTAATGGATCATGAGCAAATTCATTCATTATTGGATAATCTTCGATGATGAGGCAATTCACAGTTTAGTGGAGAATGGATTACATGACCCTGAGGCTTATTTCTTGACTGTTTTGATTATAATGGACCCAGGCAGAAGACTAGATAACCAACGTCTTCACTGAAAACCAGATGTTGTGCCTGAGCTCAGTTTGCCAGGGGATGCAAATGATCAAGATAAATTAAATTTATGATTGCATATTCCTACGGCAGTGTAGCAACTTGGAATTTGAATATAGAGATATATTTTTGAAGTAAAGAAAAATTTGGTCTTCAAACTGTGTGGCCTTCTGGTTTGTTTTTCCATTGCCTTATATTTCTGTGATCTTTATTTTTGTGTTGGTGTGTGGAAGTGGAAGAATATGCCTTCGGGGAATGAGTTTCCATTTACAATTAGATGTCTGAGCTGACATTTAGGCTTTTCCATTTATACAGGCAAGTATGGGTATCTTAAACATACATCTTAACCATACCATACTGAAAATTTAACCATACTAGGGAGTTCTGCTGTTGATCTCTGTGGGACCAAGATTTTCCCTGTAGACCAAATAATTATTCACAATTTTGGATGTAGTTGTTTATTCTTATTGAAGTGATACAACATAAAAAGTTGGTATATACATTTATGGTAAGAATATTTAAGTAATATGTACCCAGAATTTACATGGGAAAGCTAGACACAAATTATGGGTTGAATTTCAAGCTTAGGTGATTTTGTAAACATGTAAGTTAGATAGTCCAAAACAGGTGATTTTTTGCTTTAAGTCAATCTCTGAACCTCCTCGCCCGCACCCTCCCCTATGAGATCTCGTATCAGTGTTCAGCTTTTTCAGTAGCATATTATCCCAGGCCTGTAGAATTGACACAAATACTCACTTCCTTTCAGTTGTCTAATATATTTTACAAAAATGAAAGCTGGCTTAGTGTTCTGCCCTTTCATATTTTATTGATAACTTACTGGTTTTTTAAATTGAGTTTTATCTCTACACATATTATTTATTCACTTCTGCTTTACATATTGTAATTGTTGATATGTATAAGTAATCCTGTGGTTGTTTTGGTGTAGTATGATCATAAATTTCAGTGGAAAAGCTGGGACTTCTGGCTGTTTTTTAGCAAAAGACTCATACTTTCTGAACTTTGGTATTTATTATTTTCGTTCTGTTTAAAAGAATGTCTCTGACAACCAGTTCATGTTGAGACTGGGTGAACAATCAGTATACAGATATAAGGTTGTTTGTTTTCCCTTTCTTTTCTTTCTCACTATTTCTTGGGTTAGGTGACGGTTGAAATTTGCTTTCAAATGTCCTTTTATTTTTACTCCTTTTTAGATTTTTTTTGCCTTTTAATTAAGTACTGCGGTTTTGTTCTGTTGAGTTTTTCACCTGCAGAACTATTTTGAATGCCTGTATCAAGAAACAATTTATAACGATTAAATACAGTTTCTAAGTGAATGCCTGTATCAAGAAACAATTTATAATGATTAAATACAGTTTCTAAACCAATCTGAAAATTCATATTTAATTAACATTTTTGTGGAAGGATTGCACAATGTAGTAGGTGAAACCTGATTTATTGATTAAAAACTGTCAGTTATTTAAAAAAAAAACAACTGTACAGAGTAGGTAGGACATTTCTGCATTTAAGGATAGCAATAGTCAAACCAAATTTAAAATGAGAACATACTTGTTTTACTTTCCTCATTCTCACCAGTGAAAAAGTATCTGTTTCCCAGCCCTGCTCCTGCAAAGGAACTGAAGGGCGTTGACACAGTGTTATTGTTACTTAATGTTATAGAAACACATACTCATATTTTTTGTATTATACAGTACACAGTTAAATATGTATTAGTGAATTCTAGTCAACATACTAGGTTTGAGATTGTAGTTCATAAAATCAGTGATATAAGTTACTGGATTGGGGGCGGTGGTGGTTGGATCAGTTGGAGGTTGAGCAGGAGACAGTGGCATTTAACCAGAGTTTATAAATATAGATTATAGACTTGACACACAGTGTTGTTTGCTCTTTTCAACTCCAATATTTTGCGTTCATCTCTGTGATATTTCCTAGGGTACTAGTACATTTTTTTCTAAAAATGCTAATGCGAACAATAGGACCTGGCTTTCCTAAGCTGTATGGGTAGATGCTCTTTGCTCAGGAGCAACAGAGACTTACTGCAAAATTGCTGTGATCATGGGTTACCAGCACAGAATTATTAAAGTCTGTAGCAGTGTAAGCTACAGTTACACGCTGCAAAATCCCACAGAGGAAGAGAAAGAAAGGAAGGCTGGGAGGCGTGGGGCCAAGCAGGCAGGAGTGGGGACAGAGGTGAACATCAGTCCCAGGTTACCTCCCCTGTATGTCAAGAGCACGATTTCCCAGCTCGCCTTGCATCACTGTCAGAGTAATTTGCTTTCCCATTCACAGCATGGCCTTTTGTATAGTGACCACAATTGTTGTGTTTGCAGATAATTCCTGTTGTTTCTTGGGTGAGGACCCTACGGGCTGTGTCTTAACACCGTGCAGTTCCTGGCTTTCACAAGTTTGGTTTTAATGAAACTGGAAGAGTATAAAACTGTTTGTGTCAGTCGAGTGTTTTGCTATAAAGTTTTTACTGTGATGTTCAGGTCATTGTGAACTGTTGAGCCACCGAGACTATGGTCTGTGCATTCCTTCAAACGTTAAATTTCTCACAATAACAACAAAATTTGTAATTGTTATTTGAAGTAATGAGAGGAAAGTAGTTTGCAAATCAGTTCTTCTCTACTAATGCAATTTGAGTTTAAACTACAACCCATTTTAGTTGTTCTGCTTGGTGATCATGGTGATGAAATAACATTAATGCAGAGGAAAAACAGCAGAAGCAGGTCATCTTCAGTGTATTAACAAAAAACTCCTGTAATTCTGAACTTGCTTCAAGTTAGTGGGACTCACTTGGATCCAGTGCAGCAGGTGAATACCCCCATAATATCTTTCCCTTAGTAAGTATATGGTTTTCACCGGGACCTACTCAAACTCCCTGTTGGGTTTTCCCCGCTTGTGATGCAGTTAGTGCCGACGAGAGCAGGCTTTGATCCGAGGCAGGTGCTGCATACTGGTTTGTTGGTAAACTTTGTTCAGGCTATTATCGGGCCCCCTAATGTAAACCAAAGGCTGCAATCAAGTGGGAAAAGAGGGGGTGAATCTCATGCCAGGTGGGAATATCTCCAGGTTCCCAGAGACCCTGCTGTAATAATATTGGCTTGCAGGTGCAAGAATATATGTGGGAGAATAACAGCAGGAGAACAAGAACAAAGGAAAACCCTTCTGTTGCTTAGGTGAAAGATTAAAGAGCTGTGAGAGGCTCTGTGGGCTATAGAACTGATTTGCAAAGGCTAAGGCACCGAAGATGCGGTGCAACAATATAAAGGGGATTTCGGTGCTTGCTCCAGCTGTGCAAAGCTTCTGTCAGAGCATCCCCAACCCCGAGACTGGCGCGTGAGCTCCG
Source organism: Fulmarus glacialis (assembly GCF_000690835.1). Taxonomy (NCBI): domain Eukaryota; kingdom Metazoa; phylum Chordata; class Aves; order Procellariiformes; family Procellariidae; genus Fulmarus; species Fulmarus glacialis. The sequence goes on along the minus strand of NW_009186990.1, from coordinate 94,994 downwards.
TACCTGAGTATCCAAGTCGCAGGCACTGCTCCCGTCTTTCCAGATACCATTGGTGGGGGTCTCCACGCTTACTTTTCCACAAGGTTTGCAGTATTTGCTCAAGGTGCAAGAAACTTGTTCTATACCGGCTTTGGCTGAGATCTGTAGCTCCTAAACTTAGGAGAGGTCCTCAGCCACCTGGCTTAGTCTTTGCTAAGGACCGTCAAGGAGCATTCACCACTTCTGATAAAGCTGTATCGCTTGTGGAAGAAATAAGAAACATAGTCTTAATCACAGCTAATTATTTTTTAGCCTAATGACTTCGGCTGGACTTTGATGATTTTTACCTAATGAGTCTATGAATAAAATAATTCTCAGGACAATATCTGGCATTGTAGCTGCTTACAGACTTGAGAAAAGGCTGGGAAGTTCTGCTTTGGGATTTTGATACCCTTGTGTCATTTTAGTTTCTCGTGGCCACATCTGGGCCTATATTGTTGTTGTCATTTTTATTTAATAGGAATGCTTCCTAGCAGGGAGATGGTTAGGAGGAAAGGCTCCAGCTTAAGGATGCTTACGGTGAATCTGAATTGCTTGATTTAATTTCAGAATTGACTTATAATGACAGGAGTCATAATGATGATTATATTTTATTTTGGCAGCATATCAGGCAAGGCACCAGTATGTCAGCCACATATCACAAAAACACAGCAAAAGAAAAAATTCATTCCAAAAGTAGTTTTCAGCCTACATTTAAGACTTATCTCTTTTTGTGGGTTCTGTTTTACATTATAAAGTTATTAAGTCTGGAGAAAAGGTATGTTCAAGGTCTGTATTTTTCCATTATCTTCACATATTCAGGAAGGCTTTTTTTTTTTTGCAGCAAGAGGAGGACAGGCGCAGCTTGTTGTTCTTTATCCTCTCAGTTTCTCCGTTTGTATGAGTCTGGATCTGAATACCCACTTTACTCAATGCACATAAATGACTTCTCCTAGGGAGTACGTGAGTCTTCGAACAAGCTAGTGGGGGGAAAGAACATCTGTTGTCCTTTAACATCGTTTTGAGGGCTTACAGATTTATTTGAAGTGTTTTCACTCATACCACTGGGATTTTCTAAAACTTGTGTTATTTCCTGTGGACCAGAGGTTTTGTCTTTTCTATGAGAGAAAGACAGGAGACTCCCCACACTTGCCTCCCCAATCTATGCTTCCTGTTACTAAACAAGGTCTATTTTAAGAATACAAACTTCTGGTTGCTTTTTCTGAAAAGCGTTAGCTTATTTATAATGACTTTTTAATGGTACTTTTGCGTACTTTTTTCTTTTCACTTCCAGGGATTTTTTTTTTTTTTCCCAATTAGTATGGAAGAAATACTATAACGTATTTTTAAAGCCCAGTTTGGCTGCATATTTGGGAGAAATAAACAGGGTGAGAAACTATCTTATTAAGCCCAGCCTATATTCTGTAGATTTAATTTTGGAGTGTTCCTCCAGTGTGTAAATGTTGCAAATACTTTGACATTTCGTTAAGGGGACCTGTTAAAATGAAGGAAAGTTCAGGAGCCCGAACACTTCCCTGCGCCACAGTAAGCGTTTTGAGGGTGGCGTGAGATGTGTCTGTGGGCTGGTCAGACGGGCCAGGATGAGTTTATATGTTGTTTTATCTGCTGAATCAGGAAGTTTCTACATGTCTCTTTTTAGAGGAGGAATTTCCATATAAACAGGCTTTTGCCTGTAATACCTTGAGGCCTCTAATTAATTACATTTCAGATGGAGTTGGGGAGCTTTGGGTTCACACCCCCCACTTCCTCCTGCAGGACAAGCGGACCCAACGGCTATTTTGGAGAGTTACTTTTTAAAACAAGTGTTAAAAGGCTGGGAAAATGTGCCTCTTAAGCATCTAGGCTTTGAAAACTTAGCCTAATGAACCCACATTTGGTTGTGAGTGCCAGCACGACTGGCATCTCTTTTCTAATGCCTTAATATCCTAAGCTTTTAGAAAGCCTGTGAATGTGTTGCTTGTTTGCACTTTTTTATAAATGCATGTTTTACAAATGCATTTCTTATTGACACAGACACTGCTACTTCACTTTTGGCTTAATTTCTCTACAGTGTAAATAAAACTCTTTTTGTAAAGCAGTTTTCCGTGACTGTTGGTACCACATCTGGAAAGTTACTCCTCTAGAGAAAGAAATGACAGGGCTGTTTGATGCTGAATGCCTTCTTCCCTGTTGGATTAATATAGGAAATTGTAATCACTGTCTCGGTGCATGTTGTTGATTTTGTTACCCTGATGGGAAATATATTTTCACTAATACAAAATGAAACTGCTGATAAAATGCCTTTTAATTATTAAGAGCTTGTAGCTCATGAACATTGAAAACAGTACACGCCAGAGTAATTTATTTAAAATATTCCTATTTTTACACTTTTAAAGTATGGTTTTTAAGAAAGTAGTAGTAATAGACATTTGGACAAACTCTGCTGTTGAAATGGATTGCTTTCCATTGGCTGAAAAGGTCTGCCATTTTCACAAAAAAATATGACTTGGACAAGTTAAGTAGTATTATTCACCATAGTGCCTGTGTACAGAATCCTGTATATGAATCTGCAGTAGCAGGTGACAGGAGGGAAGAGGGATGACGTACCAGTATTTGCCTGGAATGACCTCATGCCAGGAAGCAATAGGAATTTGTCCAGCACAGCAAAAATACAAGCAGAATTACGTTTTTAGTGAAGGGAGACGGGTGAGGGCAAAGCAGGGGATGTCTTACTAGCTTGTAAATGTGACTGGCATGTGAAAGGAAGTAAAGCATTTATACTGTCAGAAATAAAACTGGGAATGTATCTATCCCGCTTCTGCCAGAAACGTGCAGTCAGGGAATATGTGACCAGGGGTGCCTGGCACCCCGGGGACGTGTTGATCCTGGTGCTGCAGAAAGATGGCAGGACGGAATCACCAGATCTCTGCAGATCATCAGAGTCCTCATTTATGACACTATTTCTGCATCTTAGGGAAGCTATTGAAAAATATATTTACAAGTGAATAGTTGAAAACAGTTGCCACAGAACACTACTTGAGAAACAGGACGTCTCAGTTCTTGGCCGGTCTGTTTTACATCAGGTAAGGTGCCGTCCCGGGGTGGTTGTTTACCAACGTTAGCATTTTAGCTGTCTTTACCACAGGAGCTGGAGTTGAATACAGTAGCAAGCTATATAACCACTGCAAAGTACTTTTCCTGACACTTGGGTGATACCAACAACCAAGGAGTCATTTTGAATACCTTACTGCATTACTGTACCAGAGCTTAACATAGAGTAACCTGAAGTTTCATCCTGTTCCAGTCATTTTTTTCTATACAAAGTGTTTCACGTTTCCTTTTCCAGGACTTTACAACTGTTGGTGGGTCAGATAAGGATAAAAAGATTTATGTACAGGGGCTCCTAGAGGGAATTTCATGTTTTGAAGTGAGATTATATAATTTTCTTCAAAACAAAATGATGAACGATGGGGTGGTTCTTTATTTTCTGTTTCGTTTTCAGGAACTACAGTCACCATAAGATACCAATTGGACATAATTTTGGATAAGTCAGATTGGAACTCTTCTAGCCAGGCGCCAATCATATCTTGAGAATACAAACACACAAATGACGTGAAGCTCTGTTTTTTTTGTAGATGAATGTCTTTATTTAACCTTATCTTCATTGGCTTGGGAACGATAATGAACCGTGGCAGATAAAATGCAAAGGACGTTTGAGAAGCACATGAGTTAATTGTCATGGCTAAGGATCATGAAAACATAGCTGTTGAACGCCGGTTTCTGACGCAGCATGCACGTGCGCTGACACTGGAGGAGCCGCGGCGTTCAAATAGTGCCGCAGAGGCTTCCGCTTCCTGAGGGAGCTCCGAACTCAGTCCGGGCTTTGCTATCGAGAAAAGTCACACCCTAAAGGGTGACGGCGTTGACTCTTTAGACTGTACGTTCGCGTGTTCCTAACACGGGAAGCGACTCACGAAATGTTTATTCTTCACATTGCGATCTGCTCTCCCCAGGAAAACGGGGATCTGTTTACTCCGTAATGTATCAGTGCTTCTTACCCGACTGCACCGTGTCCCTGCCGGGGCTGGCGCTGGTCAGTACGTGTTAGTAGCTGGTGTTCGGTTTGGAGGACAGTTGCTGTGTGCAATACTTGGGAACCAGGTTCTTAAACTGCACCTGGCTGCACCCGGCAGTTGTTACGGGCTGGGATCATTGCTTTGGTTTACTTGCGGTTTGAGTAATGCTGGCTGTTTGTAGGCAGTGTGTGGCCCTGCAACTCTAAAGTGTTTCCATTCACGAGGTAAAATCCTGCACCGAGAATGACCCTCTAGCAATGACGCCGTAGCCTCCGAACTCCGTCGCTGTGGGGAGAGCTCTGCCTGGCACTGGGAGGGCGTGGCAGAGCCGTCCACTGCCTCTTTGCCTCGAGGGACTTACTGGGGCCTGCTGGGACACAGGGATAACTGAGGGCCGATAAAATGGTGTGTGGAAATAGCCTTCCATGTTATGTTTGAACACGAAACTAGTGAGGAAGGAGACTTGGAGGAAAGCTGGAACCTCTTTACTGTTTCTCTGGCCTTTTCACAGGGAGGACCCCTCTTTTGCAGCGCTGTAAATTAGCAGTTTTAAGTCACATGGCTTTGATAAACTGTATTTTTACTATTTGTGTTATTGTAATCATAAAAAGATGCGTCGGCTTTCTGTGGACATTTCATCCATACTTATGTTGCATATTATTCTTCAATTAGGTTGAATATGTCCTGATATTTTTGCGTCACTATATTCTGGTTGCCTGTTAACAGATTGATCACTGATTATTTTAGTAATATTACTTACTGCAGCACTTTTTAAAATAGATAATTATTTCCCCCTGTACATATTATGAAAACGCCCCATTGTGCTTTCATGCATGCAGTACCTCTCTTGCTTTCCATTTGGGGCTCAACTGCAAAAATAGGAGAAGAAATACACATTTGGTTTCTTTTTAACTAATTGTTGTATGTTTTGAACAACCTTTTACTTATTCTAACATGTGCTTGTCAGGCAATACTTACAGCAAAATGCGAAGACATTTCTAACTAATATGCTTTTATTGTTCCCCAGGTTCTTCTGATAATGTGTTATTCATAATCTTTAAAAAGAACTGTTTTCTTTTCAAGAAATGGCAGTGTTTAATACGTTCAACTAAAAACTCAGAAAACCGTTTATGATACAGTTTTATAGTTTCTGATGGGGCATATGAAATGCATATTTTCTATAACCTGTGCTCTCTAGCTTAGTGCTACTGAAATATAAAATAATAGAGCCTGGCATTCGTGGAGAAGCAGCGGTCAACATAAAGTGCAAAGAGGATGATTTGTTGTTTGCATTGTAGCATAAAGAAGGTAAGAAGTTGCCTGCATCTCAAAGCCAAGCTCTTAAGAGTAGCGATCTCTGCAAGCGAGAAATATTTTGACTTCTAATCCCTAGTTGTAAATAAGAATTCATTTCACTCCTGTGATGCGTTGTGGAGAACCGGATCACTGTCGCTCTGTAGAAGGCCGTTTAACTGCTTGACAAGGCTGGCAGCAGTGAAGTTTCCTAGCAATGAATGCCTTACTCTTCCAGAGGATTATTGCATTTTGATTAAGATCAATTTATTGGCATTACTGTACGCAAACAATTTGATTCAACCCTTGAAATTGCTGAATGTTGACCTCCAGGGATTTTGTCCTATAAGACATCTGAGACTTTAATTTGGCAGGTGGTCCAAAAATCATTGACTGACCTCCAATCCGAGGCGCGCGGCTCTGCTTACGCATGGAAGAGGCATGCGTTGCCGAAGTTGCACTGATTGATCATCTCTCCCAGGAAACCTCTGCCTGGCTCACTCCAAGCCTTGCTTCCCCTGAGGGAGTTTTGAGCATTTGTGCTCTTTTAACGAGCTACGTTGGAAGATATCCTTGTGAAGCAGCGATTCCACAAGAGCAGAAATACTGTCAAAGCTAATTCATCCTGGAGCTTGTATTAACTGCTCATTACCAGTGTTTGTCATTATGTTTTCTTCAGCTGTTGTTTTGGTGTAAGCAATGTCAAGTGATCTGACAACAGCAGAAAATCACACTGCTTTCAGAGGGTTAGATGCAGTTTAAGTGTATTTCTAGCAGTTAGCAATCATCTGCAGACTGGCATCTCTTTCTGGGGGACTCCCGTTCTGCAGATTTCAGCCTAACGGTGCTGTTTGCTGCGGCACCAGCGCTGCTGTTTCAGTTGTGCGGTGCTGTTGGCTTGCCCAGCTCCGTGCAAAGCAAGCGTGGCGTAGTGCTGCTCTGCCTTGGGCCCCCAGCGGCGTGCTGGCCCGTCGCAGTCTGGTGCAGTGATTCTGAGAGCAGCCCTGCTAAAGGGACGCTCACATGGACTGCAAAGCATTTTGTAAATGTTGGTGTTTGTAATGTACACCCTGGACCAACCCCCGTCCTTGTGTTACAGGGGCTCGAACCACTAGCTCCCTCTGGAACGGGGAAAATCAGCCCCCGTAATTCACTGTGAGGGCTATAAAATGGAGGTGCTTTTCCTAACATTTCTCAGTGTGGGAAATTTTCCCAACCAAGTGACCCCTTGGGAGACAGAGTCGGCTGTGGGAACAGGCTGCCAGCCCCGGGGCTCAGTGCGAGGCTGCGCGAGGCTCATCTCCTGGAGCCCGCAGCGGGGGCACGGCCCATCCCTGCTGCTTCCCAATGGATTTCACCCTTTAAATTCCCTGTAGGTTGTAAATCAAATCCAGGCGTTACAGACCCCTTTTACACCCTGCCCAGCACTGCCTGCCTGTTCCTTGGGACTGGTGAGAGATGCGTGTGTCGGGTGCGATCCGCTCGGGTGCCGCACCGACGGGCGGGGAAGGGGTGACAGTTTTCAGCAAGGGACGAAGCCCTGTGCAAAGGCGAGTACTGGGACTACGTGGAAATACAGAGATACACACGAGTCTGCGTGTGTTTGCAAACTAACCGCAGGTTTTGTTTGAAGAAAAATGTCCTGTAGAAGTGTGGTTTTCACTAGGAGGCGAGGAAGAGGGAGAGCAGAAGAGGTGTAGAGTTGTGGTTGCGCAGGGAAGCTCTCACGCGTGTAACTAATGCCATAGTTCTCCGGTTCAGAAATTTGATCTAGGTCCTCTCTTCCAAAGAGAAACTTCACTTTTCTTTTCTCGCAGTCACTGTGAGAATCGCCCTTCCTGCCGTCGCTTCCCAAAACACGGGGATGTTTCTTCGCATAACTTTAATACCGCTATTCCGTTCAGGGATGAAGTAACAGCCTTTACTAATCTAAAAGTGGCTTGGGGGCAGGTTTTTCACCCCTAAGATTCATTCTGTACTGCAGAGAGCTTACAGATCACAAATATGTTGAGCTGTTGTGTTGTGTGGAATCACCTTTTTACTGTCAGGGGAAGGGGACGGCGCTCAACTCTTCAGCAGCTCTGCACCAACAGTTTTGCGGTAGGATGACTCCCAGTGCCTAGTCCTTGTGCTCCATCAACACGATTGTTTCTTTAAGTGGCTGTAGAAGAATGAAACTACACATAGCTGTTTATCTCGTGATTATCTAATTATCTTTGATAGGAATAGGATTAAAAAATCAGATTATATTACAAATTTGCTGAACTGTTTCTTTGCAACTAACCACACAAAATGTGAACTGCATCCACAGAGAGGCAGGTACAAGAAAAATGAACACTTTTTTCCATAAAAAAATTTCCCCTCCAAAAGTAAGTGACTTTCTTTTCATTGACTTGTCTTTTGTCTTTCATTATTTAAAAAAAAAAAACAACAAACAAAACCCAAACATCCCCGGTTCTAACTTTTTTCTGCTTTCTTTAAATTAATCAGTTACTCAACGGAGAGCATTGAGCTAGGTCTTAGGTATAGGTTCTAAATAGCAGGAGGCTTTGGAGCCGGTAGCAACATTTGCGTGAAGACTTTCAGAATGCACCAGTCCAAGCAGTATAGTCATTTGAGGTAGATTCCATTAATTTAGTTCTTTACCAGAAAATACCCTTTTTTCTTGGCTTTATCTTCATGACAGATACCAAGAAACTTATGTTCCTTGATAATTTCATATTTAATGCCTACCCATACAATATGTTAAAAGAAGCTTTTTTCAAGACATTTATTTATTCTTCTAAAATATATGTACATTTTTCTTTACATTTTCAAAACAGAATTGGTAATATTAGGCTTTGATTTTCAAACCGGAATGAATTGCAACTCATTTTGTAAGGATTTTTATTCCAAATCTTAGTATATTGTAAAAATTGTAAAGATTTGTAAAAATTTGTAAAAATTGTAAAAATTATTTCTGCAGTTCCTATTATGTGCGTGGATTTGAAATGCTGTGACAAAAATAAATAGGTGTGCAATTGCTTCGTATCTTTTTCTAAGTAATATAATGACAGGATATATACCACACATAATTGCTTCTAAATCCAACTAATTGATTGTGACTATGTTTTTGTAATGTTCTCTTGTAAAAGCATACGGTTGCTATTTCAGGATATGCTGCAATTTACATTATTTTGACCCAGCTTATGCTAATATTGAGATTTCAAAAAAGAAAAGGGAGCAATCCTCCTCCCCCTTTTTAAAGCACAGTTGGTGTGGCTAGGGAAGGTACCGCAGTATGTACTGAGAGATCTGCCTTGCAACCTCTGTTCTTTTTGCCCAGTTTTGAGATGGCTTGATCAGATGCCCCGGAGTCTTCCCCCGAGATCTACAAAACAAATAGATTTGTCACAAATGTTAACAGCCAAGGCAGGGAAACTTGGTAGATGTCTCATCTGAGAAATCCACTCTGTTAGATTGCTAAAATAAAATACAAGGAGATGGCATAGATCACAGCTTGGATTAGGTAGCTGTCACCAGAAGGAGGAAAATTGGGCTTTAGTCCAATTTTGTAATGTTAAAAAAATACACAGGAGGAGTGGAATTATCTCAGTCTCTGATTCAACTACATTAAATACAGTTTGTAAAAAGATACCATTTTCATTTGCATCCTGAGTAAGTGATGCCTGCATACCTAGAAGGTATAATATTTCTACAGAAAATACCCACGTACTCAAATTTGGCATACAAAAGAATCCTTGCTCCAGGGAACAAACAGGTCTGAACTAACCGAATGCCTGTGAAGAGATGTCAGCCTCTCTCTAGGAAGGGATGCAAACCGTGCTACCAAAACTATTTGGAAGCTTTTTCAGTCCAGATTCCTTTGTGCCTATAATTTCAGCATACATACAACAATAAGACATTTGTGTAGCTACTTTTATATAAGGACAGAGCACTTGGTACATTTATTTATGTATTGTGCCTAGTAATACACCACCTAAACCCTGTATGCTTTCGTATTTACTTTGCATATAGACCAGACTGTAAACATCCGTGCTAAATGCCTGCACTTGGGCATTGCTGGTGTCGCTGCCTGCGCCCACGTGCCGTGCAAGTTGCTGCTGAGCCTCACGCTCCTCTTTGGTAACCCTGAGTTGGTTTTGGGGAACAAAATGTACTTCCGAAAGAGAGACCTTCTTCAGGTCTTATGCTAGAATAACCAAATGAAGGCCCTACCTCAACATTTTTGAAGAATTTGATTTTCCTATTCCTTTTCTTTCTCCTCACCACCATAACTCTTGCTGTTACGCCAGAGATAGTAAAAGAAGAAAAAAGTTTGTGATTTAATATTGCTTTCACAGAACAATTAAAATACTTTATCTATTAAAGTGGTATTATTTATATGGATTCAGCTGTCTAGATATGACTCATGTAAGGATGTAAATGCATTTTTATAGAATAGGGGGTGGCCAAATAATTGGTTTGGAAAATGGTGAGTGGAAATCACTTCTAAAGAGGAAGGGTCATCTTGAGTGTGTATGAACAAATACTGCCAGATATTCTTTAAGAGCAGTAGGTAACTATCCATCACTTCTATTTCAAAGTTGCTTGGCACGGCCTTAGTCTAGTATTTTCCCCATGCAAACAAACATCTAAAAATGCTTCTGCTTATGCTCATTAGCATAAACACCTTCAACAACATATTGAAAGTGACTTCTACATCTGGTTGCCTTGTAATTTATTAATAAGCATATGCTGTTTAATAAATGATTATTTTTTGTAACAAGCATTAAGAATTTATATTTGAGATTTTTTTTTTTTCTTTTTAGAGAAGTGAGAAAATAGTTTGGAGTTTGATTTTTTTTCTCTTTGTATCTGCTGTAGATATCTATATTTTCTATCAAGATACCAGGTAGCGCACAAAAGGGAAAACTGCAAAGGTCAAGGAAAACGTCTTGACAGTGAAATGTTGAACAGGGAACCCAACCCTGGAAGGTCACTGTTGACTGTGAATAATTTAAAGAAGCAAAAGCAGTACTCAGTTTTGCGTTATGATTTTGCATTAGAATGATGGCCTTAGCCTGCAACGGTCCAGTCATCCAGATTTTTTCTGATGGCTCTTACTGATTTTGGTTTTCCATACTGAGATGTGGTTAGTTAGAGCTTATGTTTTTACCAGTTGGATTTGTATTTCAAGGTTACTTCCATGTGGCTTGGAGCTTTGATGAGTTGTAGTTATAACCTCTCTGTTTCCAATACGCTTTTATGCATGATACACCTCCTTATATGCATGGCATACCTACTAAAGAAATTATAATTATCAAGCTGGCACAGTGTATATGGCCTGTCGGGGCATCTGGACATTTGCTGAGTATCGATTTTTCTGCACAATGTGAATTAACGGAAAATTTCAAATCCTGAAGTCTCTTCTCTGACCTATTGCTTTAAACAGCATCGCAGAGGGAGCGTTACCAAAACAGGGATCCGAGTGATTGACGAAGGAGCCGACCGTGTGAGTGCTTGGTGTATTTGCACAAGTTGGGACAATTAAAGCTAAGCAAGAAATGAGAAGTGACAGGCAAGTGTAAAGCAGTGTTTTATCCAGCTTGAAACCAGATGACTTCAGACACCAAAAGGTTCCTCTCCTGTGGCAGCTTTCAGACAGCCCTCAGGCTTCAGCTGGCACCCGCTGATGCTGTGAAGAGAGAATTCAGTCATCGCTGGCCTTCTCTGGCTTTATTTCCAGGGGAGAAAGAGGTCGGAGTGGCTAAAATAAAGTCAGTATAAGGTCTCAAAGAAGTTAGTATTTTAAAACACGTGTTTTACGTTTCTCGATGTGACCTCCAGTTCTAGGCAAACAAAAGTGAAGGTGAGAACAGAAAGTCAAGAGCTAATATTGACTCGGAGTGATCCCAAGTTCAGTACTGCCAAAACTGAATTTGCAAACCATCAGGCTCCATAAAACTCATGATCTGCTTAGGGAGAACTAAAAAATCAGCCAACCAACCAACCAACACAACCTTTTTATTTGCCTACGTTTTTTGAGACTCTATTTAAGGCTGTATTCACAGGTTTCTGCAACTGTGGAGACCAGAACCTTACTATTTTATGTTAATGAAAGTCAATATAATAAAATTCCAGAGCTGCAGTATAAGGAGAAAAAAATTAGGGGTATTTTAATGCGATTGTGAAAGTTGGCAAAATTGCAGGTTGTGGAGATACAGGGCAAAACCCCACTGCTGCTAAATTATTGCCGAGATGCTGACAGAAGGGATTAGCTTTCTGTAGCCCCATTTTAGTGCAGCTGCTGTGGCCATTGGATGAATAAGGTTGTAAATAGGGCTAATCAATGAAAGAGGAAGTCCTGTGGCAGCAAACAGGCAGCAGCTGCAATGTGACAAACTATAAACATTAAGTGAATGAAGATCTTGGACAGAATGACTCTTTGAAGCAGCTCACCTATCTCCTGAATTAGATGGACCAGAGTGGAAAAGTGAGGGACTTTGCTGGATGCAAACATGCTCATCCCCTCTGAGGTTAGACAAACACAGGCCGTACCCCTCCTGGCATACCGCGGGCTGTGTATTGACTTTTGCAGGAGGCCCCAACGGCCCCGGCGGGCGCGGGTGCTGCGGGAGTAGGGGGCCGGGGCAGGGTGCTGGGTGCCTGAATTAGATGGACCAGAGTGGAAAAGTGAGGGACTTTGCTGGATGCAAACATGCTCATCCCCTCTGAGGTTAGACAAACACAGGCCGTACCCCTCCTGGCATACCGCGGGCTGTGTATTGACTTTTGCAGGAGGCCCCAACGGCCCCGGCGGGCGCGGGTGCTGCGGGAGTAGGGGGCCGGGGCAGGGTGCTGGGTGGGTGCTGGTTCCCAGCGCGGGGCCTGGCTTCCTGCTGGCGCTCGAATGAAACGGCTAGGG
>NW_009186990.1:20106-82673 GCF_000690835.1 Fulmarus glacialis | reverse complement strand
AACCTAGCTGCTCTGATTTCTGCTCTTTTGTACCAGGCGGATCGCTGTGTGTAACACTGAGACTGAAATAAGCTGTGTCCCTGATGCGTAAGACGCCAGGTCAGCTGGTTGGGAACCTTTTGGAAAAATAGTGTTTCATCAATAAGTGGCGACTGAATAAAATCAAGTCTTCACATGTTCATTTCCATTTCCCTTCCCTCCCTCCCTCTAGCTCCTGTCCTCTCCTCCTCCCTACCTTCTTATGCCTTTTGTTCCTCCAGTTACCAGTGCTGCAATCTCCCCGTGCCTATAGCATCTTAGTCCAAGTTCTGCTTCTTGCTAGACTGGCATCAGGTGTTCAGAGATCCGGGAAGTAAAACCTGTCCTGAGACCTAGGAGTTGCTTTACATGGCTTACACACCAACTCTATGTCTACCTTTTTATCTTTTTGGTCTATGTAGTTAAACTTTTTTTTTTAATTGAAAATATTTATAAACAGGCTCTCTGCCTTTGTTTCCCCAGTCCTGGGCCCTGCTTCTGCTGGGCTTGTAACTTATTTTAAATTCTAAAAAAATTAAATTTGATTATATATCAAAAAATTCTGCTGGGCTTTTTACCCTCTCTTAGAATCCTTCATCTTGACAGTGCGCCTGGTGTACTCAGATTCAGGGATTGTCTCAAATGTGCGTAAGCAACCTGAGAGGTGAAGGCATGACTGATCCATATGAATTTACTTCTTTGACTTTTTTTTCAGGGCTTTTCTTCATACGTAATGCTTTCCTATTTGTACTTCCTCTTGCTTTCTTCTTCCTTGGTCTGATGAAAGAGTGCTGGCACAGAGAGCTCCTCAGTAACAACAGCCTTTGTGTGTGGTGAAGGGCAGAGAGGTGAGATATTCCCATCCAGGATAGAGGGAGAGATGAAAAGAAGGACACACAAGGAACCATGTTCACAGCATGAGCATTAATAACCGGTGTCTACTAAACATGTAAAGGTTGGTGTTTTGGCCAAGTAAAATGTCTTGATCACAGTTGCCAAGTCAGCTAGCATGTTTTCTATAAAATTTAGAGGTATGGCCCAAAATTGCTGCTTGTGGCAAGTGACAGCTCTTAAAGCTCACCACCAGCTTCCTGTACTGCTCATACGTGTGGGAGATGTCCCTTCCACCCTGAGAGCCCAGGGTGACTGGCTGTTCACACAGACTAGGAAGGCACCAGGTTTTCAAATGTCCAGCCGGTTTCCGTTTCCATTAGGCTTCGGTGCGCCTACTTTTGACCATACTTGTGACCTGTCACCAGCCCCTGGGTACCCCTCAGTCACCGTATCACCAGGGTCTCTGGAGATTTTGTAACTATTTAATAGATTGTGAGATAATGGATCTTTGAAACACTGATCAGATCAGTGAGTAAAAGTTGTTTTGGGAGCTCAGAGAACCACTTGCTCCGTGCCTGTGAGGAGCAGTGCTGCTCCCCTCGGCTCCCTCACTGGTTGCAACTGGGATAATCGGCCTGCGGTGCTTTCCAGCAGCTCCACAGCTGCTGGAGGCCGTCACCCAGAGCTGCACAGGGCGCGGAGAAAGAAGGCACGGCTGTAGCGACTTTGGGGCTGATGTGGGTGTTGGGAGACTGGGTCGTGATGCTCCCAACGGTGGTGGAAAGAGAAGCAGTGATGGAGAGAGTCATCTCTTTGCCCCAGTGTCCTTTAATAAACCATAATCCGCTTTGGAAGCTTACTTCTGTATGCTAATAGAATGGAATTGCATTTCTGAAAAGTGCCAATGTCAGTGCGGTATGCAGACTTTTATACAGACCTTTATATGGCAAAAAAAAGAAGTTCATAGCCTCTTTTAGTTTAGTAATCACTGCTGTTAATTAATAAGTCTTTGTTATCTCTAAATTGAAGTAATACTGTGAGCTACTCGTGCTTGCTGCTTAGCTTTACTTAATTGTCCAGACATTTGACTCAGCAATGACTAACCTAGATGCCAAGTCCATATGCTAATTCGTTCCCCTGCTCTGAGGGGACTTAGTTAGCAGGCTGCCATTTAATGCTGAACACGTGGGAACTGCTGTGTAGTATGAATATGCTGGCCCAGCAGACTTGTTTCAGTGCCAAAACGCTTCACAATCAGACATAATTTTTCAGTGTTGCATTCCCTTCCAGGGAACTCTCCTGATACCTACAAGTCCTTTCTTTTCTTCCCTCTGAACCGCCATTAGGTACTCGGAGATCCAGGACATAAAACCTGCCCTGAGAGTTGGGAGTGCTTTACACGGCTTGCACACCGCCTCCCTTCCCTTCCAATGCCGAGGTAGAAACGGCCATGAAAGCATTCAGTTGCCACTTTTCCCCTTTTCCCTTTAGCTTCGCAATGGCCTCTGAGGATTATACTGGGAGCTATTTTAAAATATAGGTAAAGTAAGATGAAAAAGAAATGAAGAAAAACCGCAATTCCTTAGCTGGAGCAGATGGTATCACTTGGCATGCCAACAGGGTGATGCCGTGAGTGATACCCCTCACACAAAATACCCCGCCCTACCCCTGTGACCCATATTTCGCGGTGGGGTGTAACCAAGGAGTTTCATTCAGCCTGAGCAAGAACCACCCTGCACATATTGCTTTCTCAAGCTGTAACAGCAATGCAGCGTGAGGCTGCCCCTGCTTGAGGTAGTGCTCTGTTGCAGTTGTGATTGACCAACGATATAAGCAATGGGAAGTTTGCAGGTGGAGAGAGTGGAGTTGCAGGTGGAGATGAGCTGGGAGAGCTGGAAAAAACTGATCAAGCCCTCAACACCAAAAGTTTGCCTTTGGGTTGGAAACAGAACCTTCAGTATAAACTCAACATACTGATGTTGCAGTACTGCTGTAGAACTGAAGAAACCCCAAAACTTGTCCAGCCTTTCCAACTTCACCAATTGGTGTAACGAAAGATGTTACCTCTACCTTTAAACTTCACAGGCATTGCAGTATCCTTTCTAAAGGGATTAACAACAATTAAAAGTTGTGGGCCAACTTTAGTGAAAGGAATGGTACTTCCTAGCATCACTGGTTCACTGGCACAACAGACTGGATCCAGTCTGTCACGGTCCTTCAAACCCCCTCAGGTGGGAGGACAGAAGCAGCTGGATCTCCCACCACAGTGTCACAGAAGTTCCGCAGACTAGAAACACCAAATTAATGTATTTTCTAGGCGCTTATCTGGGCTCTCTTCCCTCTCAGCACAGCTTGCTCTTCAGGCTGCAGTGGGCAGTTCAAGGGTAACAGCAGACTCCCCAGGGTCTTTGGTTATAGTTGGGCAAATCCAGCTCTAGATCTTTATAAAAAGCAAAGAGTGAACAAATATGAAATAATAAAGTGAAAGGTGAGAACAGGGCATCGGTTGTATTGAATCATACCATCGATCATCACCTTTGCTCTCGTTTGTCTATTCTGTTTTTATGGACAGTATTATTAGCGCGCTCTCTCTCTCTCTGTTCCTATAGCATTGCACTGACCCATGGCTTCACTTACCTTTTTGTGGGGCTCTACTGCAGTGAAGATGGCAGGAGCTTTCCATCTCTTCAGTATTTGTACCTATTTTTATTTTGTTCCTCACTTGCTGAGGACGGAGCACTGTTGGTGCTGTGCTCTGATCAGGCAGAATGAGGTCTGTCAAAAGAAAAAAAAAAGGGGGGGCATTTCTTTCCTTCCTGGGGGGCTCAGCAACATTTCGAGGCTTGGGCTTCAGTAAGGCAGTGAATGGGACTTGGTATTTTAAAACTAAGCAGAGTGTGTAGTCCTTTCACAGTCCATGGTATCATGGATGACTGCACATTGTGCTCTGAGCAGTTTATTAGCCTGACGTTTCACTTGCTTTCACATTTCTGAATGGAGATTACTGCATCCTCAACAGGCTAGGGAAGCCCCAGAAACAGGCTTAGTATTACGTGTGGTTGGAAACTTTTGGACAGACCTGTTTCTTTTGAAAAATGCTTATTCATTGAAACTGAGTTGTGCAGGGGACATTGATTTTGGGTTTGGTTTTTTTTTTTGCACTTGCTTTTTGCTGTAGATTATACTATTATATGACCCTAATTTTAATTGGTATGAAATGAAATGCAGAATAAAAAAAAAAAAAGAATGAAATGTTTTGATTTACTGGATTTTTAATGCTGTTTTGTGGGAAATTCCAATTTTTCGGTCCACTCTGGAGTGAAACAATCTTTGCAACATCAGCAGTTCACGCGAGAGGTATTTTGAAATTTGACCAGCAGATCAGCACTGCTCGTCCTCCTTTTTCCAGTTGGCTGTGCTGTGCAACTTCTGCTGTGGTCAGTGGTGTGGCCTGTTAGGAACCATTAGAAAGGTTGTCTAAGTATCAGCCTGGAGAAAAGAGTGTGGCAGCAGCGAGCAACTTCTGCTGAGGACAGGCAGAAAGGATGCTAGCTAATGGAAGGAAAATGGAGGAGCCTCGCTGGCTGCCGACCTGGCTTTGGAAAGTCTGAGGGGAGTTTCAGTAATTGTATTTATTATTTGCATGGCAGTGTCTTCTGCAGAAAGGAGAGGAGACAAAGAGAGTCCCTAGGAAAAGCGAGCAGAGCGGGGAAAGGAAAAATAAAGAAGGAAAAGAGTTGATCAAGTTTTCACAACAAAAAGGTAGCAAAATTACTGAAAACTTTGTAAGAGGAAGAAAAGGGAAAAAAAATTCTGAGCAAGTGAAGGTGAAGGAGCAACAGGTGCCTCAGTGCTGCCTTAAACGTGCTGACAGAAACGGCAGGATGGCTGTCATTGAGAGGCTACAGAAACTGCAATTATAGAGAAAAGTGGGGAAAAAAAGGAAAGATGACAATCAAGTGAGGACAAACCCAAAGTACATGGTGATTCCTAGAACAGACTCCCTTCCTAGTAATTTGTGGAAAGGAACAGTGGTTCTGGGTACGAGGTGCCATTTTCTGTGTATTGAGAGAGCGGTAAGCGCCCTGATTTTGGTGCATTTTCCTGTCCGCTTCAGTGTCTTGAGAGGCATGGTATTGCCCTGAAGTCTGGTAACAGGAACAGGCTATGCCATGAAGTTCCATCAATTTTAATTTATCTGGCCACCATGGATGTCACAGGGCAGGAATATCATTACTCTTTAATTATATGATTAGTTAATAGGGTTTCCTATTAAACACCATGTAACTACGTGGAGATTACCATGTAATTACCTTTAGTAGATCCAAAACTAATTAGCATATAACCTGTGTTCTTGCCTTGTGGTTCAGAAGGCTATAATCTTGTAATGATATGGTACTCACTGTGTTGTTAGCCTGCCACTACACGCTAGTTTCCATGTAGTTAAACGCACAGTAGTTTTCATAGAAGTAGTACTTGTGCCCTGTTACCAGTTGTCCTATAAACTTGTGCCCCTGTCGGCTTTGACAATGACTTAAACCAATTACGTTTTCAAATTGCCTTTGTGAAATGCTTTTGTTATACCCCTTGCTTGCTGCTGCGCTGTAAACTCAGCTGGATGTGAACTGTA
The DNA here is from genome assembly GCF_000690835.1 of Fulmarus glacialis. Taxonomy (NCBI): domain Eukaryota; kingdom Metazoa; phylum Chordata; class Aves; order Procellariiformes; family Procellariidae; genus Fulmarus; species Fulmarus glacialis. The sequence goes on along the minus strand of NW_009186990.1, from coordinate 77,191 downwards.
AAAACAGTCATGAAATAGGCGACTTGATGAGCTTCGTTCATTTGCTTCATGGCACCAAATCTAGTGCAAAATGTACGCGCCCAGATCCCTGATGTTTACTGTTCTTTTGTGGAAAGCAATGACTTCTGGGTAGCAAATGCTGCAGGAAATGCACCAGTTCAATAATCATAATAAAATTATGTGTACTTTAAAGATAAGCATCCCTCTCCAAGTTTTAGTGGAGGTAAATTCTTTCTGTGTGTTGCTTCTCTTTAAAGTTGAGCTGAAATATTGGTGAGCAAAGCTAGCTTGCTTGATAAACAGAGGCTAGGTTATATCTTTTAGTAGATGAATAAAAATATTTTTAAAATATTTGCTCTATGTTTTTATATAAAAGCAAATTAACTGTGTTTATTCTGCAATGTATTCTTTGCTATTCAGTTTCTAATAAAAGGGCTCCATCATACCGCTCAGCTGGGATAAGACAGGAAAAATAAGACCGCTATAAATAGAGTTGTGTTGATTTTTCTGGGTTGGTTTTTTTCCCTCTTTTTCTTTTTCCTTCATTTTGCCCACTCCTGTTGCCTTTGCAGTGGTTTTCCCTGGCAGAATAGAAATATAAATAATTTTCCCTTGGCCAAGAGTTGAGCAAACCTAAATTGTACATAGCAGTACTTGGTCTGTGTAGGACACAAAATTTCGCATCCTATGGGCTATAAACCTGTGTCACTTTATACAGGAATGGTGCGAGCTACAACTGTTCCTCCTTCAGCTTTCAGACTTACCCAGTAATTTGCCGTTAAAATGAATAGTGTTTTTCAGGGATTGCCTCTTAGCTACAATAATAATTTCTGCACTGATAATTTTTACTGTGCCTAGTATGTGATTTCAGAAGCTAATGCCAGTTATTAGGGTGTCAGTGTGTACCTTGTCAGTGGCTTTTTGCAATAGGTCTCCACCCCATCAGTCTTCCTGACTCTAAAGACTGTTTGGTCAATCAGACAACAGCAACATTTTCATTGGATCATTTAAAATATTAAAAAGAGGAGGAAAATATTCAAATTAGTCATGTGGGGGGTTGTCCTCGCTATTTTTACTTTATGCATTATTTGCAAGCAGGAGTTCGGATGTAACCACAACAAAGGGATGCCCCAAATCCCAGAAGTTATATGTGTATCCACCAGCAGGACTTCCATGACTCTCAACATAATGCGGCATGAAATCATTCTCAGACAGGACACAGTGTAAGCAAACTTCTCAAACTCCCATCATGGAGCAGTTCCAAATGTTAACAGTTTTTTATCAGGATCTTCCTCATTGGAGATCCCTGGAGCCCTGCAGGGAGAAGAAAGAGATTGCCATGGCCCCCAGGAGCTTACTAGGAGCCACCCGGGGTGAAATACAGGCAAGAGCGGGCACATGGGAGCAGACCACAGCATCAGTGATAAACTTACCCACCAGGGTCTGTGCAGGCATCCCCGGGGCCACGCAGGCTATGTCGGGCCGGTGCTCACGGATGGCCCAGAAGGAGCTGCCTGCCGTGAACGGGGCGGCCGCCTGCGGTCAGACCGGCGGGGAAGCGGCGTTGAGCCGTGATGTCTGTAGACAGGCAACCGGCCTGAGTGTGAGGTATGTGGGTCTTGTGGCCTACCAATCTCTCGTTATACCCACGCACGCACACACTCTCCTAGGTGACAGTATTTGAAGTGGTGAATAATTACAAATAGGGTGATTTGCTGCCTGCATCTCTGCCTGGGCTTTTGCCACGCTGCCGAGTCTTCTGCCCGTCTTCACCTCCTGGTCTAGCCCCTCTCCAGCTGAACTCAGCCTCTCACCTGGTTCACATCTATCTTCCCAAAGTCCATTACCCAACATCTACCCTCCTGCGATGCTCCCCATACAGTTTACGGTTTTTCTTGAACCTAGAGTAACCTCAAATGTATAAATCCAGTCTAAAAAATTGCTCTGTTGTTCCCCCCTTTGCTCAGAGGGTCTGCTAAGCCCAAGGACAGGGGGACCTTGAAGACATTGGTATTTTGAGAGTGGTGGGTGAGCGGTGCTGGCAAGGTGGGCTGCTTGTGCTTTGGGTCTGTTTTATTCCCCTGTTGCCCAAATGGCCCGTGCCCTGTTAGCGTTCTGTCACCTGTGGGTGCAATAAATGCACTTCACTCTCCCACCTTCAGGCAGCCCGTGAAAATACTCAGTAGGAGCAGACCCGGGCAGAGACCCGCAGATCGCTGCAGATCCCACTACCCGCTCTCTGTATCTTTCATTTTGACAGTGACGTTCTGCTGGTTTTGAGTGTGTAGGTTTTTTCCTAGCCAGTTCTGTACCTGTCTTCAAATAGTTTCATCTAGACTGTATTTCCCTAGCCTGTTCGTGATAGGGAATGTTGTGCAAGACAATGTCAAAAGCCTTAGTAAGTTAAGATGTATGACATGCACTTATTCTTTTCTATCTGCTATGTCTGCTTCTTTGTCAGAGAAGGAAATTGCAATAGTTTGACATGACTTGTTCTTGGCAAATCCATTACTGGCTTTTACTCATCTCTCCCTCTCTCTCTCTTTTTTTCTTCTAAGTTCTTTGAAGTAGTTTGTTTATTTGCTCCCAATATTTTTCCTGACTACTATAAAAGGGTTTTTGCTCCTGAAATCTTCTCTGATTTTTTTAATATTTACATCAGTTAGCTTAATAAAATGCATGACCTCTCCCTATAAACCCTTTCTGGTGTATATCTCTACACTATCTGAGCTACCACACTCTGCTGATGCTACAGTATTTACACAGAAATTTCCTAGCCCCTCCATTCACCTCTTTTAAATAAGAGCGTAACATTGCTTTTTTTTTTTTCTTTTCCTGGACCTCATCAGTCACTACCCCTGAGCTCCGAGAGGTAACTGCTAATGCTCCTGACACTGTTTCACCTACTTCTTCAAATATCCCGTGATGAAATCAGCCTGGCCAGGTGAACTGAAAACATCCAGCTACTCTCTAGTGTCTTTTTCCCTCTTCTAGGCAGAGATATTAACCCATGTGTTGTTGGTACTACTAGTGTTAGCAAACTGACTACAGCTAAAGGAATTTGATGTTTTGATCTCTTTCAGATCTTCTACTGCCAGCTTTCCTCCTCTATGAGCAGCAAACCAACTCTTTTCTTGGTCTTCTTTTTACTAGTAGCCTATTTATAGAAATATACTCTTGTTGCCATGGATGTTTCTTCCTAATTGTATCTCTTTCAGTCCTTTTCTGATTTTGCCCCTGCCTTTGTTTTATGTCCATTCTTCTGTGACCTAACTTACGCTTTCAAGTATGTTTCATTCTTGTGTTGAGGGCAATGAAGAGCTTATGATACAGACAGATGAGGAGATGAGCACCACCTTGTACTTAAGTATTCTGAATATTCAATAAATACATGAGATGCATAAATATAAAACCACATAGGAATTCAGCTGTGCAAGTGGACACAAGTTCAGCAGAACTAGAGTTAGAGAAAATCTTCCTGAGCTACACGTGATCTTTACAGAGAAGTGGTTGGTTTCCGCAGCAGTTCATGTCCAGCTTTGCTGCATGTTGTTACTTGGGACTGACGATGTGATTTATCATTTCAAAGTAGCTCTAGGAACTGAGATGAGGCAGCAACACTGGAGAACAGAAAATTCTCTCACCTTACAGGAAAGTTGCAGGATAAACTTTGAGGCATCTTTTATCTTTCAGCTTGTTTGTATCGGCCTTAAGTTTTCTCTGTCATTTTTCTCTATCTCACATTTCCACTTTTCTCTCCTCATCTATCTTGACATGTCAGAAAACTGTGGAAATCCATGTGGAAACTGGGAGAGCCCAGCATGTCACAGGCAGAGGTAGCAAATGGCAGGGAGTTAGCGAGTGCTCTTGGCTGCGGTGCCTGTTAGTGGGCTGAGAATGAGCCAGTACCTGTGAGGTTATTGTGGTGGAACTGGGATCACTGGTGGAACTGGGATTCTTATTACCAGAGAGCTGGCAACTGTGTTAGTGATAGACCCGCTTGTGAGGTCCTCCTCGGCATTTGGAGTGAAACCAGGAGCACAGCAGGACTGCAGGTAATGCCTGAATCTGGGATGCCTGTTCTAGCCTTAGGGAAGCAAATGAGGAGAGGAGCTTTGGCAGTTCAGTCCTGACCGTGTTGCTTCTCTTTATTTGAAATCTGTAAAGGTGACAAACCTGTGGACTCTTTACCACCATCGCAAAAAGGATCAGAGTTCCTTTACCTGTGGATATACTTATTCTCTGATATCTTCTTCGAAATAAACGATCTGTAATGAAGCCTGACTGAAATCTGGTGTCTGAGGAGAAGGCGAATGGAGCATTGTCCATCTTTGTTTCCTCTCTGGTCTGTGATGTACTAAATAACTTCAGGCACATGTTGTGCAGCTTGTGCTGGCATTGAACCAGAAGCAGCTCTGTGTGTGCGCTAATGAAATCAATGCTGTTGGGGGCAGACTCGGTGCTAACTGTCAAGTTTAGTTCATGATGTTTTGTGCTGTCTGCTTTTGTCCTGTGTGCCGGTAATAGGTTCCTGCAGGACACAAAATCTGGCTGCCTGGAACCTTTTTTTTTTTTAATGTTAACTTCTCTCCTTCTTTGGAGAAATCCTTGTGATTTAAGTTTAAGACGATACTGGGCCATCATGGGGCGATGAGTATAGACATGGTTGTCTAAACTCTTGAATGCAGGAGAGGGACAAATCTGTGGGATATGTTAAATCCAAATTTGGGAACAGGTGCAGCCTCTTTCTGGGGTAGTAACAGGGATATTAAAAGAACAATGTCCTAAAAATGACAGAAGTTTTAATAACAGTGACAGTAAGAACAGGTGGAGTTCACTTTTCAGCAGAATATGAAACTGTCGGTGGCATGCAAAGCTTGATTTCTTCAAACTTCCTGCTCTCCCAAGAGCGCTGGTACTTTTCCCTGTTCTGAATGGAGATGGTGAGAGCATCCTGAAAGAGTGATAGCACTCGCCTTTTACTCATGTCTTAACTAGGGCTGTGAAGTGACCTCTTGACCATGTGCTGGTGATGAAGCTGAAGGAACATCCTGGGTCTCGGTTCTCCTTCCCTGCGTAAGAGCGGAGTCATTTGGCAGTGTCACCCTCGGACAGGTTCGTGTGACGACAGATGCACTGAGGGCAGAATCTGTACTTTCACCGTTTATTAGTTCTGCTCCCAGATCTCAGACTTCCGTATGGGACCAGATACCTTGGCTTACCTCCTTCTGGATGGGGTGCTGTGATCTGGATCACATAGCAAGGGTGGGTTTTGAATATTGGTTTTGAATTGTCCCAAAGAAAAAGGAAAAGTTGTCTAACACGTATTTTAATTTAATTTGGAATTTTAATTTAGTTTGGAATTGTTTATTCATCTATACTAAACTTTTTCTCTTCTCTTTTTTAAAATGTGGATTTTCAGAGTACATTTCTTCCATCCATCTCTCTGAATGTCAGTTGTGAGCAAAATGCGGTTATCTATCAGCAGCTGTGCATGAAGAACTTTGCTGAGGAGCCAGTCTGCCGCCTTCCAAACATTTTCTTGTTTCCTTTCTTTTGCAGTGACTCGATAGACACAAAACCACCCTGGGCACTATGATCTGTTTAAACTCTACGGTTATTTTGCCACACTTGGGATAAACAAGCATAAATTGTTTAGAAACTTCTATTAGCCATGTTTTTAAATAATTCTCTCCAATAACTCACTTGAAATATTCACCCTGCAGATGTTAAAAATTTAGGTGTCAAAATCATCATCTGCTTGTGCTGCTGCCTCCAACCCTGTTATGGTAGTATTACTAAATTGTGTCATAATGATTTACAAAGCTACATAATTTAAATGACTATAAATCTCATCTTTTGATAACCCTTTCAACTATAAATCTTTTACTTCTCAAATTACTATAGAAATAACTTCTGGGGAAAAGAAAAAAAGGTGAGTCCTAGCAAAGAAAAAAAGGCCACATAAATACCAAATGTGTAAGATGATACTTGTACTTTTCAAATCAAAATTGACATAAGACTGTTATGAAATGCACTCTGACCAATGCGTAGATATTCATGGACACTGTAAGACTTCTGCAACAAAAAAAATGCGCTATTTGTGTACTATTCATGTTTTATATTCATATGGCATCAGAATTTACCTCCATCTGCTATCATACAAAGCTATTGCTGAAACAAATAATCACTAGAACCATTATTACATTTTCACATATCTGGCACAATGTTTGAAGATGTACAGACATAATATAATGCATTTTTCTAATCTGTAATGGGATGAACATATGTCTTACCAGCCTTTGTCACAGACATTTCACAGCCTGGATATCCCAAAGTCTCTACAGTGTTTCAAACAGATCCCGAGACAATTATTTCTCTCATTTGAGCAAAATAAATTTAAGTTTTCATTCAACTTGCTAGTTAAATGAAACTAGTTAAGTACCATCATTTCTATCTCTAGGCTTTTGCTTACAAATCTTCCAAGGGTTGTGTCCGTAGGCTGAGCTCGCGGTCATAACGGCCAACTTAAAGTTAACTCAATAAATTTGACTTAGTTTCTGAGTCTTTGCTGTTTCTGTAATGTGCGTTTGATAGAAACTAAGATAGTGCCCTACTGACCGTATTAGAGCTTCAGTTTCAAGAGGAGACTTGAACTGCTCTGCTTGTGACTCTGGTACATTACATAGCAAGACAGGACAAATGTGCTTTGTATTGATGATATCCCTCACACAACACAGCTAAGAAAACTGGCCACAATTGTATTCATGCTGTCCCAAATATCATTAAATAGAAATCACATTTACACGAGAGCACAGACAAAGGGGAAAGGAAGTGGCAAAATAACAGATCAAAGGAAATACTTTTTCACAAAGGTGCAATGTGATTTTGGGACTTCTAACCAAAATAGTTTCCAAGTGCAGAGTTTAGCAAAAATTCAAGAAAAGGATTAAACATACAAATGAATTTCAAGCAGAAAACATTGCTTGAATATAATGATGAGCAACAGGGCATTATGATAACAGATCATTATATTAAAAACAGAGCATTATGATTAGCAGAGCATTATATATAAAAGCAAATAGTTGTGCTTCTCTGTTTGGACCAGAGTCTTAACAGCTTGGATGAAAATCATGTCCTTTTTCTTTACGTCTCAAAAAGCTGGGTGTTTAATCTAAGCTAGCCTTCTAAACATTCTCTGTAGTAGCAGGGGAGAAGGAGAGACAAGGAACGATTTCTTTGGCATTTTAAAGCTCTGGTTCAGCAACGAGCTCTCTGTTTATCTGCACCAGACCAATACTTCATCAGGTCCAGACAGCAGGAGCTCCACTGCTCAGGCAGAGCCTGGGTAACTAACGCCGTGGGTGAGTGAGGACGGCTGCATTCAGTACTGTGGGCCAGGGCAGGTACAGAATCAAACCACGCAAAGCTCCTTCAGGACTGTGACATGAATATGATCTATGATGATTACTTTTCTAGTATCATCTGTGTCTAGACAGATGCGTATGTTCTTGTTAGCTGATGAGTTGTGTTAATGGCATTGGTAGGAATGTGTCTTCAGACAACCATTTACTTCCTCTGAGAACTGCATTTATGATGTTCCACGAAGACTGTACACAATTCAATAGATGCTGAAAAGCCCCCGAATGTTTTTCATGGTCTCGATGTTTTATTTTAAATAGCGTGTCATTTACAAGACTCCCAAAGACAGATAGCTTTCCCTGCTAGCTTACAGTCACTCTGCAATTATATGGAACAGACGTTGAAATGATGATGGTGGCGTCTCACTGCTACATTTTGCTGCTGCTATGATCTAATGTATTTCAGCAACAAGCAATTCCCCCTGCATTTTGTATTCATCAGATGTCGACATTAACACACTGTCACTTCTATCAGCTATACTCAGTTTTTTTCAAACTTGAAAAATGGATTTTAATCTAGAAAAAGTGCCGCTATATCGCTGTAACTGTAAAGGTGGAGGTTACCCAACGCAAAGACAGAATGATGCCTTACCATTTAAAACCTTACCCTGAGTGTTAAGGTATGTATATTGGCCTTTATGGAGCTGAGTGTGATGGGCCAAATTTTGCATGCTGAATGCTTAGCCTGTGTTGTTCTCTGTAAGCATCTGCTTTTGACAAAAACACCCAGCTGATATATACACTGACATTTGTAGCTATAGTTTTAGTTTAGATTATTGAAGATGGCTTAAAAACACCTGTTGATGTTCTGTCCATCTTTGATCAGATTAAAAAAGGAATGAAAAAATAAATACACACACCAGATTTAGCTCACAGATAGCATCACACTAATGCTACTGAAAAATTCTCTGAGGTTCCAGCCTTTCCTAAATGTGCTGCACCTCCCTGGGGGACACGTGCTTGTTTATTTCACAGCCATATCACTTATCCTTAGAGGAGTTCACAGTTCACAGCACATTCTGCATCTCCTGTTCTATCTCTGTGATACAAAAGCCTGTCAGGTTGGTTTTTATAATGGAACAAAGCATGGAGTTCTAGAAAACAAAGGAAAGGTATTTGTTTGGTTTTCATCCCCATGGCTGTAAATCAAGAGATCAAAGAAATATTGAAAACACATCATACTAAAACGATGAGTAAAGCAGAGAGAATTTTCTAGGGGTGATTTGGATATTAATACATGTGGAGGAACCTGAAAAAATATGAACATTTTGCTCTACCTATCTATTTATTTCTCTCTATATATCTGGTTTACAAACACTGATGGCTTCATATTGCAAAGAAAGTTCTTTTCACACTTCCTGCTGGTGGAAGATTTCATTTCTTGTACATCTCTAAAAATACATAGAAAGATAAAAAAAAATCTGCATGCAGCAATTTACCACCATGCTGGGACTTCCTCTGCATATGCTCAGCATTTTGAAACTGCATCAGCAATGGAAAACTGTGCACGCAGCATTTATTAGTGACCTGCACTAACTCTTCAGTCACCAGGCAAAACTCACCACTGGAATTTTTTCCCTCTGCTAGTTTGTACCAAGGTTGCACCTTTGTGCACTGTACGCAGCTGAACAGTCTTCAAGATCAAAGCCTCATGCCTGAGCACAATCTTGTTCCTGGCATGTCATGCCAGGCCCTTTTCTGTGCGAGTGCTTTGATGCAGCAGCCTGTAGTCAGGAAAAATAACAAACCAAGAACAAACCGAGAGAGGAAGGAGGCAATGCAATGTGTTCTCATGTCTCTAGGCTTCTGCATTAAAGCTAATATGTGCAAACCCCCTGTTTGGGTAAGTTTCTCTTCATTACCATTGTTTTCCTTAGTTACTGTTTCCATCGGTCATGCCTGGAAACCTAATTCTCACATTCTTGTAAATACATCAGTGAAAACATAAAGGATTCAGGCTGAGAGCAAGAGACTATTTCCAGCCATTCCCAGTGTAGGAAGAACGGCACACCCATTGATTCACCCAAGCTTGCACCTGGCCATCAGCAAATGGAAATGTTCTGCATGACATTATGCAATATCACCAGCCTGGGAGGTTTGCAAGAACTATGAAAGCACTTGTTTCCCTTCTATGGAGCTCTTCTTTGCTCAGGAGTGGCTGTTCTCAGTAACTGATGCTCAGCTCCGAGTCTCCTAAGGGACCCTCATCTTACTCTGTTCTGCCAGAAGAGGCCATGGCACAGGGTTGAGAGCGGGCATCGCGGATGAGGCAACTCAGAAGAACCTCTAGGACTTGTAAAAAGATAGGCATGGTTTCCAAAGAGAAAACTATTGCGTGCACAGCGAAAAAAACCCTTATGTGAATACCACAAAAATTCAGTAATGCCAAGAAACACAGGGGTAAAAACAGGGCCACCTTTGAAGTCAATGAGAGGCAATACAGGAAAGTACGATGCAGGTCATTTCTATTTCAGGCACAGCTTCTGGAGGGAGCCAAACAAAAGCTTTCTCCATTTTTCCTCCTGGTAGAACAGGAGTGCTAACACCTTGGCTAGTGGTTACACTGAAATACCATGTTCCCACTGACACTATCTTTTCACCTTAAGAAGATGGCAGTGCTGTGGAGGAGGTCTCTTTGGTTTCCTCTCTGCAGAGAGGACGGAGATGAACGATTGCAAAGAGAGGAAGGCTTTTCACTAGCGTCAGGGGATGGTCCTTCAGGTCAGTTCTGGGGATTTATTTGTGCAGCTGCAGCCGAAGCAGCTGAGAAGGTACACGACACAGCCGAAGATGTAATCGCCCAGTTTCACAATGGTGCTGCAGCTTCTGCTCTGCTCCCGGGCCAGCTGTGACCTGGGGTGTTGCGAGGTGTGTCTTGGTAGGCTTTCGGCTGCAGACACACTACGGGAGTTGCATGGCTTTGGCCTGTCAAGCACATTTGTATCCAACTTCTGCAGGTGAATAGGCATTCATATAAAACCAGAAGAATAATGGCTTGATATTAAGCAGATTTATGATCTCTTTGTGCCTTCAGCCTTTACCTAGGGGAAAGTCCTATTAAATTGAGTAAAAATTTGCATAAACTGAGATTTTAGGAATGACTAAGAATGTGGATTAAAATTGCTTTTCTGTGTTTATTTATGGCAGCACTAGTTATATACTAGACAAGTTACAAACACTTAGAGATGATTGTGAGGAGTCCACTCCACAAAAACAAACACTAGATTGCATTTAGAGAGATATACAATAAGCTAAGCAACTAAAACAACTACTCCACTTCAAAGTTGTCTTCAGTACTTGCTTCTACTGGCCTGTCCATACGGATCTGCCAACCGGTAACCAGTAGGCTGAGAGCCAGTAGGGAATACTGAGATTTTCTTCCTCATTTGAATTGATGCTTTCTTTACCTTATTGTGAATTACTGTCAAAAGCTGATTTTACTGAGTTTGCCTAGGCTTACAGCTGTCCTACTGTAAATGCATGTTCTTATTGTTTCCTTTGTATCTCTTATTTCTTTAGGTTGCTTGCTGTGATTACTTAAGCTATCTGCTCTTAATTAGCTGTCTATGAGCAGATGTCATAAGGTACCTATGAGCAGATTTCACTTTTTCTTGGTTTTTGCATAATCCAGAAACCAGTATGTGACTGGGGGTGTTTCTCCAGCACAGTTGCTTACTTCCATTTTACTGCCATCTTCAATTTTATCAATAAAAATCCTTTTGATTACTCCTTTGCCAGATCAGCAGAAAAATCCCCTTCTGAGCCACAGATGATGTTACTGGGTGTGGGCAATGCCAAGCTTCTACTTTTGCTTTCATTATATTAATATGACTTTTCCGTTGTCACATCAACAGGAATAAGTGTTGATAACAGATAAATAGAGGATGGGTTAAATTCCACAAGTGTCTTTATTGTTTGTACTTTTACAGATGTTGGCTGTAGTAATTGCATTTAAACTCCCTATCTGCTTTCCAGCTTCAATTATTAGCTGATGTCACCTGTGTTATAAGGCTGGAATTCACTAAAATAATACGAAATGGATCCAAGTACCCTGCAACTATTATTCTCTCAACTGAAATTTTTCTCCACTTGGACACACCAGTTTTTCAAATGCTGACCCAATAGCAGGACTTAGTACCTGCATCAGCATTTAGAAAACAAACAAAAAATCCAAAGCAAATAAAACCCCGTAATGTGTTGCCATTAGAAGAGCTAAACCAGAAAGCTGCTACACACACTATATTCTCTAGGAGCTGTCTGCATCATGTGATTTTTAAAGTATTACATTTGCAGTGTTAACCATTAGTAAGTCACTGGAAAAGGTTGGCATCCTTCGAGAGATCACATTAACCTAGATGGGTATATGCTTCTGACTGGAAACCATGCTAATGAATTGATTCAAGCCAACCAAATCAGTCCATTTCAAACTTTGAGAGACTTCTGAACAAAGATCTGTCTAACACCCACTCAATATGGATCATCCTTAAAAGTCTTCATCCTGTGCCATGAAAATTCAGGGGAGTTTTCTCTACTGTCTTTCACGGAAACAGGCTCAAACATGTTATCCTGCCCACAGTGAAGTCAGCATCAAAACTGGCAGACTCTACGTTCATTGCAAGAACATAATTGTCAACAATTTAAGATCTGAGGAAGCTGAACAGAGAAACACCATGTCCTCCATTGCTATAAATGATAAAAAGCAATAAAACAATTCTTTTTCTTCTTAATTATCTATAAACCAAAAAAGTTATGTTAAAATCTTTTAATTCAGGCGAGTCTCTCATAAATATACTTTGGCTGAAGATTAGAAATATGTAGTATAAATACTTTTTTAAAGGTCTACTCATTTGCCCAATATATATTCTTATTATTGTTTTACCAACTTGGATCAGGTGTAACTTGTTGTATAAATGCGAAATTACTTGTGAAATGAAAAAAAGACTGTTTTCCTACAGACAATGACCTTAGATGCCACAGAATAGGTAAGACTTGCATGTCTTTTCTTTTTAAACATCGTCCTGTTTATACAAATATTTACATTCTGGTTTAAAATTTATGTATTTTAAAATAACAGTGAACATGTATTTAATGAAGGAACAGTATATAATAATGTAGTAGTCACAGAGCCAATAGAGACTTTTCTTAATCTTCAGAACCTTCTCCTAGACAAAAGCTTGTTTTTCAGTTAAGGGCAAAGATATTACAGCCTTTGACTAGTAAATATGTGTACATGATCTGTGTCCAGTCATGTTTCAATTATAACAGGGATGCAACAATCTTGGTGCCAAAGTGTTGAATGTAAACATCAGAGCAAGGTTGTGTTAACTCGATTGATCTGAATCTGATGAGCTGTCAGATAGTCCAAGTTTCTCTACCTCATTTGCATTAGATGTAATGGAGAGAGCAAAAAGTGATGATAAGAAACATTTTTCCCTGTAAGAGAATGAGCATGTCATCATATAACTCAGTAGGGTGACTGGGAACTCTGCCTTTCTGGAGAATTTTGGCCATCTACTTCAGAAGTGATCAGAGTTAAATAAATAACAAAAGTGATGAGCAGCAAAGGCTACATGCAAATAATGTCCATTTCCTTAATGAATTGTTCCAGTCCCACTATCAGTCCTGGAATGTGTTAACTGCACAAGCTGTAATAGAAACAAGAGAAACTTCTTTTTTTAGTGGTGTGCACAGCTGCCAAACTTATTATCACATCACAGACATTCCCCACGAGTTGTGTATATCCTGCATGCTTGTGCTTTCTTATCACTGAACGTTACAGTCTATATTGCACTACATATTGCTCAGCTGCTTCCCTTTCATGGAGGCTCATTTATCACGTGTTTTGGCTGTGCAAGGATGAGGTTAACGGTCTTCTAGTTGCTGCCTGGTTCACTGCTACTTTTCATAACTTCTCAGTATAGTCAACTGTATTTGTTCTTAATGAGTGTATTAATTATACTTAATCACCCCATTTAGCTGAGAGAAACACAGGATCCCCTGGCCATACATCTTGGATCACTCTTCTCCATGAAAGCCAAACACTATCAAAAAAGGGTCCCCACTCCCCTTCTTCGATGATACTATCCCATTTCTTCTGTCCCATCCCTTCCCAAAGCTGTATATTCTTAAATTTTCCTGTATGTATTTTCCGTATGCATTTGGGCTTTGGTCACTCTGCTTCCTCAGGCATCGTCCTCTCTCCCTCTCAGCTTCACCTTCTGTCCTTCCCTTGCTTTCCTGATACACCCTAAGTAATTCAACTTACAGTTTATTAGACCCACAGCTGTAAGCTGTGACAATACTGAAATACAGACATATAGGATATATTCACTCTGTGCACATTTTAAATCCAGGTAGGCAAAATGTAGAACACTGCTTGTTCCTCTTATACGTTGATGAGGAACCGTGAGCTAGGCCAACAGGGGTAAAACTTCTCTGGAAATGTTACTGAGACTTTGTCCTGAGGTTTTCCCTTTCCCAATGGATTTAAATACTGCACTGCAGTTATGTTGCCACCGAACATAACACTTTGCACCAAAGCTGAAGGAGAAATATTCCAAGGCAGAGAATATTCCAAGTTTCTCCTTCTTGTGCATGTACGCTGTTTTATCCACTGATATTTCTCTGAGAGAGCAGCCGGGGGATAAAATGAAGAGCATCTTCCTTCGGTGGTGCAAAGCCTGTATTTCAGCAATAGAGGTCCATCTCTTGGCATGCATTGCCTAGAGCTTTACTTTTCTGGTCCACTTTGTTTTGCTTTCTGTTCTTACAATCTATCAGGCTCTTTCCTGGAACTAGTGCCTCAAGACCTTTCCCTTCTGGACACTGCTTCTGCCCTCCCCCCACTAACGGCACGTCAAACCCTGCCAGCTCCTGTTTTAAGAATGCAATGTACTTGGAAGCCGACAAAAACATAATTTGCAGTGGCATTTCATTGATGTACCCGGCTTCCCAAGGGTCAGGGTAACAGCCTGCAACAATGTGGCCTGCAAACAAAAGCCAGTAAGTTGCTTTTCAAAATCAGTAACGCACAAATAGCGAGTCACGCTCCTCCGCCTTGCTTCTGCTCTGTCTCTAAAACTTTGAGTTCTCTTCTGTCAGTATTTTGTCTGGGACATCTTGTGTCTCAGTGTAATCTTCCCTGCCATTTTCTTTGCCAACATTCACCAGAAGTCTCTCAGGCCATTAAAGCAACTCGAGGTGGACAAGATCTCCTCTATTTTATTCACACCCCGTGTTCTTTGAAGAATCTCTGGATGTCTCTTTTCATAAAGGAAAATGTATGCAGCAAACAGCAGGTAGCTGTAAGTCTACCTCAGTCGCGTACACGTTTGCCTGGTCAGATAATTAGCTCAATAAAGCCCGAGATGTGAAGTTCAATATAATTTGAATGCCTAAACCCATTAGGTTTCTTTAAAAACCTAACCTTCATTTGTGATATATTTTAATCTTTTAGGCTAATTAATCACCTGGACAAGGGCCTATAAAAGACATTAATCTGGAAAACCTAAAGACATTATTGTGTCCATACATCTGGGATTAGGGCCGTGGCATAGTGAGCCTTTTAACGTCCCCATCCATCCCCGTCATCCTTTGAAACACACTACCTGAGCAACACACGGTTAAAGGAACAATCCAAGCCCAAAGCTGTGCTTCTGTTTCAAAATCTTCAGGGCTGTAGCAACTGCAGCTACAGCGGGGCTGTCCTGTGTCCTTGAGCTCCCAGCTACAGGTTCCCGGCTTTGAGCTGAGGAGCAGTTCGGGCTGACTGGGTTACTGCTCCTGCCACTTTCAGTGCCAAGTCAGACCGGTTAGGTTAAACCATACTGGTAATGGTTTAACTTCGTAGTGAAATGTATTAAAGAGTTTTCATGGATTCATCTTCTGCTTCTCATCACATTGAAACAGCAGGAGTTTACTGTCTGGAGCAGCTGTGACTTATTTACTTCTTAAACTGCTACAGCTGTTTCCCAAGCAAACTGAGGAGCTTGGCACTGATGCCCCTGTACTTTTCCATTCATACAGCCTTTGAAGAGGAAGGTCAGACCCTCTTAATAAGCCTCGAGCCCTCTGAGGGCTGAGGGACTTCCTTGCCAGGAGAAAAGCATCCTGGCCTAAGCAAAGGGGTTTGCTGCGTGGCTGAACAACAGGTGTAGTGTGAGGCTCTGGTCTCTGCCCCAGGTCTTAAATACCGATGTTGCTTCTGGCTTACGTCGCTTGATATTAACTCTTCTTGCCCTATCACTATGACAGAGGTCAAGCAGCTTCTTTGGTAAAACCAGCTCTGGGAAATGGGCACGGGCTGTGCAAGTACCAGGAAAATTATGGAGCTGGCCCCTAAAACAACTGCAACGATCGCCGTACCTGATTGATTGCTGTCGTAGCCTTGCAGGGGTCTGCTCACAAACCGATGCAGCGAGTGGTTTACATCACTAGGATGTGAGCCTTATGCCTAAGATCTGTACTCGGCACAGTTCGCGCAGGAGATTTTGCTGCGCTGGGACGCCAGGAGCTCCCTGAGAACTCCTCAGACAAGCGCAGGGGGCGGGTGGGACACGGGGGGCAGGACGTTGGCTCTGTACGCGCTACAGAGAAATACTCTGAGGCCGCCACTGCCTTTTCACGTGAATGATTGATTCTCTCTGTCACGCCTTCTATCCCAGGAGAGGCAAAACAATCCAGAGGAGACTGAATTACCGAGCATTCGTTGAAAATAAAAGAGTGAGGCTAATAATTACCTCAAGCTCAGCTTAGGAATAAAATAGCAGTAATCAAATGAGCTGGGGATAGAATCAAGCCCTGTGCCTGTAAAGGGACAATGTGAAAAGAATAACAGGGGCTTTATACCATCATCATAATCAAGTTGAATGAGTGCACATTAGCCATCACATTGATGTTAATAAGAAGTGAAATCTTTTTTTCTGGATGTAGATTAACTAACAAGTGAATCCTATGCATTAGCAATAGTGGAAATACTTTGTTTAAGCCAAAGAAAATCAGAAACTGTAGCTCTCTACCACCCGTCCTCATGAAGAAACTCAGCTGCAAAGATTTTTCAGCCAGCATGGAGCAAGGCTGCATGCAGGGCAGATCCCAGCACCATCCAGCCCTCTAGTAGCATTCGCAGACTGACACAGCAGCCAGCTGCCCGTCCAGCTCTCCCAAGGCTTGGCAAGACTTCCAGGGTCAATGCAATGCAAAAAACCCAGCAAGTTGTTCTGCACAGTCACTTGGGAAGTGCGGGTTACAGTAGCAGGGGATGGCAGAGCTCTGCAAGAGAAGCTACAAGTATTTCAGCCCACGGGGGTGTAAATCTCTCTAGTCAGTGGCTGCTCTAACCGCTTTGGGACAGCAGCCAGCTGGACGTTGCATAGCTGCACTCCTGTCAGGGCCTGGGTGCTAGGCCTCTTTCCAAAGGCTGGCAATTAAACCAGGAAAACATTCAGTTGGGGGATAATTTAAAACCTTAACTGTAGTACTAACCAGAACAGGAAATTCCATCATTCAACAAGATTGGTAATGGTTGTTTGCCCTACAATGAAGGGAGAAGCATGGAACAAAATCTAATGCTGTGAATAAACCTCTGCCCCCCTGGTGAATCAAGATTCACCTTCGTAGATATTTTACTGGGTAACTTCAATCTAATCGTAAAGAGAGAGGAACAAAAAGGGCTTTTCCCTGCTCCCCCGCACAAGTGGCTGCTCATCTGATGAGCGCCTGTGGGCCTCACTGAGCTCTCCTGCGGGACGCTGCCAGCCAGCAGTTGAAGCATGACTGTCCCCTGCTAGTTATCTGACCAAGGAGGTGCGCTGCTTAGGGCAAGGACACTGAAAGAGCGAAGCTGTGTTTGGAAAAGAATCTCTGTCACGACATGTCAGCCCGCAGGTGCAGTCGGGATGGGCTGTGTTTGCTGAAGTGAAAAGCTCCAAAGAAACTGCTGATGGCTAAACTGACAGGGTTTCAGAGTAGGGTTTCAGCACATCAGTAAGCTTCAGGTTGTCAATGGATCTGTCCATCAAATTTTCGGTGGTTTCTTTTGGCTTGTGAAGAAGCATGGAGTGATTGTAAAGTGTTTCTATGTCTGTAGTCCAAGAAAGACCTGTTGAGCTTTGCTTTGAATGGTGCTTTGCTACCTATAAGTACTGGTATCCCCATTGGAGCAGAGACTGAAGCCCAGGTCTTCCCAGGTTGTGTCCTTACTAAGGATATTAGATCGTTCTTTTAAACTCTTTGTCCTAATGAATATTTAAGTGTTTTATCCAGACTGTTTCAATCTCCTCTAGCAGCAGGAAGTGGTGGTGCTAAATGGCCAGGGAAGGCTTTGAGAAGGAAGGAGGTAGTGTAGGTAGCAGCAACGTGAACATGTAGCTGGAAGCTACTCCTACTTTCTCAGAATAATTTTTTTTTTCCCATCTGCTTTCTGTTCCTGCCTCAATCTACTGTTTGGGCAGAGCTTGATATGAAAAGTGTGGTGGAGGGAAGCGGGAAAAGCAAGGGAGAGCCCTTGCCCTGGCTTCTCCCCCTGAATTGCAGACTGCTCACCTCAGCTCAGCCGGGCTGTGAAGTGCCAGAGGGCCTGCCACACTCTGAGTGGTTTTATGTTGTTTTGCAAGACAGCAGTGATGTGACATGGGCGTTGATGTCTAGAAGAGGATGTGACTGTGAATCTTTATGGCAGTCTAGAAAGTGGCAGTGAAGTCCATGAGCACTCAAGCTCCAGCCTTTGTGCTAGCGTTTCTTGCTAGAAAGCTTAGGTTGTTGCCTGGTCTGTCAACCGATGTCTGTGAACCCCATTCTTAAGCACCTGTTTCTCTCTATAAAACATGAAACTGTGGGCTCAGGACTCACTAGGCGGCAGGATGCTTAAAAGTTATGCCTTAAAATGTTGAACCTAATTCAGCTCTATGAGTTAAACCCCTATTTATTTCCTCTATACAGTACTGTTTGCAATCCAGCAAGTGCAATTAACTCATGTCTCAGTCTCTATAGATAAATAATGCTTTTCATTTGCTTAAATCCCTCTACAAGAGCTTGCCTGTTTGAGAACTCGTCAATAAGGCTGGCAGGGTGACTGCTGTATGTTTCTAATCCTTTAACCATTTGTTTTACAAACAACACTTGGTGTCTATGCTGTGCAAATTAGTCAATAAGAGGAGAATTTTTAAAAAGGCAAATGAAACAGGATTCAATTTTAACAGTTTTATTTTTCAATTTCCAAGAAAATAAACAGAAATTCCTGGTTTTCAGGAATTTACATCCCTTAGTATTTGCTGCCAATTCCTTGGCATTCCTTTTTGAGACACTCACTCTGAGTAGCTTTCAGAGTCCAAGTCAGAGAGGTGGGGTGAGACGAAAATATCTGTTCCATACTTGGGGATACCTTGAGTGAAAAAAACCTCACAAACTTAATTTAACATCATTAATATTATTTTAGTTCTAAAGCACTCAATTTGCATGGATGGTTTTCATTTATACACTCTCATTCATGCACCTCAGTGAGCATGCCTCGTTAAACCTAGCCCCATTTTGCAAGGGAAATCGAAGCACAGATTTGAGTGCTTTCTGTTGTACAGCGCACACCTGCAAATCTATACCATCAGGACCCCTGCCATCTAACAGAGATATTGGACTACACTGTTCGACGTCAGTAGTGTATATATTGTTTTTAAATTTAAATTAAATTCAATTAAAACATCATCCATATATGAGCTCTTCTGTCATATCTTAGAGGTAACTATCAATTTATTATTAAAATCAGGTTAAATACACACGTACATAAAAATAATCTTATCCTGAAGGAAAATAATACTAGAAGCCATTGATTTTCACAAATGGCTTGATTTTGGTTGATACCAGCTTGGGGTACCAAGCTTTAATAGATATGAGCATTGACTTTGTGGAAGGATGCCTTGGCATGTTTCCAAAGGTGCAGGTTTTAAAAAACCCAAACAGTAGTAACTTGAAAATAATAGCCTATAAATTCTGTAGGGGGACTCTGTAAAAGCAGTAAGTGTTGCTACATGCTTTTGGGTTTTTTTTTTTAGAACACTGTAGTGTTTTTATAAGATTGTTTAGACAGATGTTCTTCCTTTTTTGTATAAGAACTATTTGCTCTTCCAAGGCTCAGAGATTTTCCTTCTGATGTTGAACTGACATCTGGTCTCTCTGTGGCAGGATGTCTGCAGGTAGAATTGCTGTGGAAATACATCTGTTTGTTAGATAATTTAAGTACACAAAGTTTTAGAGTTGCGGCAAACAACAAATTTATAAGCACACAAATCCTGACCTGTCTTAAATGTACGTCCTAGTGAGTGTGAGAATTTAGGGACTTTTCAGATCAGTTTTTACTCTTAGATGTTTCTGCTGCATCTTGAAAGTACAAGGACAGATTAATCTGATCATTAATGTGACACATAGTTCTTGAGAATCTGAACCGTTATACAGCAATTTTTCTATGAGAGACTCAAGTCACAGACAAATTGGAGAACTCCTGAACCAGCGGGAGCACTATGAGAGATACTGAGACTTAGAGCTGCCTGGTTGTCAGACTGCTCGCTCCATGGTTGGTCAGTCAGTAGGGATGGATGAGCATGGGAGAGGTCACAACAGTGCTTATCCTCACTGCCCTGTCCCACTAGGATGACGTAGTGGGATAACAGGATAGACTTTCAGTTCAAAGAACACTTCTGTGTTCGAATCAGTCAGTATCAACAAATACTGAGCTGGTTATCTTTGGTATCTACTGACCATTGAACTGTTTTCACTTTTTCTTCTTCAGATATTCAAAGTTCTACACTACTGAACTTGTCTCTTTCCAAAATGCAGAGCTCTCATACTTCTGTCCAGGACTTCCGCGAGGAAAACATTTGGGTGCATGCACTATGCCATTCATGTGCCATAAATCCAACTTCTGGATGCGTCAGGCTTGCTGTGCATACATTTAGAGTCAGCCTGAGCATGTTTCGTTCTTATCTGCTCCAGAGTAATTCAGACACAGAGCAGCCAGGCAAAGAATTAGATTGTGGCTTATTCTGTGAAAGAAACAATGTGGTTTCCTCGTGCTTTTCGAACCCGTTTGCAAGGACTGCCTGCAGTCAGAGATGAGAAATAATGCCATGTTTTTCTGTACCGATTGATGCTACTGTCCTTCCACAGCAAATAGGGCTACTGCCTCTCCTGTTTCCCCACGTTCCAGCAAGAGAGGGAGTCCCTTTAAGTGGTGTGGAAGGGCTTGCTCCTCTGTGGTCTCAGCCCCCTGGGTCCTGCACTCCTGTTCCGGCCAGGTCAGGTGTGAAGCTGCCTCAGTCCCCTTCAGATGGTTATTTGCGTAAAGCATGAAGTCTGTTGCGATCATTCCTCCTTCCCTTTGGCAACTATGAGTTTCTGTTCAAGTTTTGTCACTTTAGGAGCAAGATGGGAATGAAACTTGGCTGCCAGTAGAACAGGAGAAAGGAAATACAGCTTTGAATTATCCAATGTGTAGTGGCAAATGCTGTCAGAAAAATAAGGTGCGTGTCTCTTGTAACCTAAGAATCTGCCCAGGTCTGGTGCAAGAACAGGATGTTTGATAAGCAGCTCTCTGTTTACAGTTTTGCTGTCCCAGCCAAATTAAACCTTTTACCTATGTGTGTTGCTGGGACTACCTTTGACAGGATAGCTCCCTGCAGAATTCCTGTGCTTACTGGGCTTACTGGTGGTTGTAATTCTAAATCTCAATGTATAACTGTGTAGCAGGCCGTCTTCCTATTTCAAAACACTGAATGCTAATTAAAGATGAAACTGCTTGCTAATGAGCTCTGTATTCACTGGACGGTTTTCACTGTGGTACCTCATTATTTCAAGTCATATAATTGTCCTCTAATAGGAACTCTCATACTGAATCTTATTTCCTCCATGTGAATTTCCATAGGTGTGCCATTTTAAGCCACTACTACAGCTATGAGAGATTTAAAATGCAGTAGTGCTATTTAAAGCCGGTGCTTCTCAAGGACAGAAAATCCTTTTTCAAATCTTCCCTAGTCAATCAGCTAAAAGCATCAAATTTGTCCCAATCTAATAGTGGCTCCAAAGAGTTAAATACATTCCTCTGGAGCAATGCCACTGAGACAAATTAGATATTCCAAGCAGAACCAGGTTCATTGTGTAGTTTGCACATGTGAGACGGTATTATTCATGGAGTTTTTATCAAGAAAAGATACTGAACTTGTCAGAAAATAGTATGTATTGGGCTAAATTGTGCAATTCTCATTCATGCTTGTGAACATTTGCACAAATAGACCCATTGACTTCCCAATGAAAGTGTTTCATTATGATCATTCCTATTACAGTGATCATTATGTGATTTGAAATAATAAAGCACCACAGCCTCATTGACTTCAGTGACACTACTTGGTCCACCAACATGAGTAAGGGCTGTGCAATGTAGTTGAGAGGATCTTAATAACAAAACCTCTGTTACCAAGTTAAATATAACCCCCACCACAACCCTGCCATGGAATAGTCACAAACTGCATGGGCGCAAGCTCGCCCGTCCCCGCACACACACACACACACACACACATATCCCCCTCCAGTTTTTCTTTCGGAACAAAACCAGCTGTAATTAGAGGCTGAGTTTTACAAACTGAAAGGAGCTTGTAGCAAAAAGAACAAAAGTGCTAGTGTGCAGAAGCCACCCTGCAAAGAATGTTGGCAGGAGAGGAAGCCAGACCCTTCCACTCCTGTAACCTTAAACTATCATTTGTTGATGTTGATGTATTTCTAATAAGTGAGGAAACGAGAACACAAGAAAAAGGGAGATGGAGAACTTGAGACCTTTTGGAGACTAGGCTTTTCACATTTTTATGTAGCCTGGCAAGGCGGAAGGAACTCTTTATGGAGTGATAATAGCATACACTGCACAATTTACCCTTATGCTTATGTGAATGGGAAGTGCCATAATCTGCAGGCTTTTCATTTTACAGAAGTGAAACCAGTAAAGAAAAAGTGCTCTGTTGCTCAAGTCCAAAGTGCAGACAGAAATGAGATTGTGGCTCCAGTTTCAGAGGGAGCTGATGCTTCACTGAGTGAGCTATTTAGCCATCAGATAAAGTGGTGTGATCTGGAGCACAGCAGTGCCTTACTTCAGTGTGAGAATACTATGAAGTTTAGTCTTTCCATGCACACTAGGAAGGATTCTCAGTTAAAAGAAAACACCATGTTAGTAGCAGTACTGCTGCCTAGGGAGCTGCAGAGCCTGATGTATGGAGTAGTCTGTAGCCTTGGGCTGAAGGGTCATCTCTATTTGCAGAAGAAAAAAATCTCTTAGGCATCTTCTAGTGCGTGAAGAAAACAAATGAGTGTCCATAAGCAGTCATTTTCTGCCCGAGGATCTCTAAGCACCTCTAGAAATATGCAGTGTCCTTATGCCCATTTGACAAACGAATTGTGACTGACAGAAGTTGTGGCAAAGCCATGACCAGCACCCACATTTGCTGTCTCATTCTCTCTTCCACCAGACCATAGCACTAAAAGGAGTTTTCTATGTCAATTTTACAGCAGCCTTCGACTTTGAACGGCTGAGGTGGAAATCACAGCTGCAGTGAAGTCAACAGCAATTTTGTCCCTCACTGCAGTGTCCCAGTTAAGTAGTAGATATTGTAATAAAAATATTTCACAGCCATCAACTCTGTATGAATTATCAGCAGCTGTCAGTTTTTATACTGAAAGATAAAGACCAATAAAAGACATGATATCTTTTTAAGTTACAATGCTGTAAGGATGAAAAATTCAGTCCGTTCCAAGGGTTAAACCCAAGCTTCTTCTCTAAAGTTTCTATGGCAACTAGATGCAATCTATAGTGATATTGTAGTTAATGAAATGTTTCTTCCAGACCAACAGGGCAACATGTAGCATTCAGTAATGAGGGATGTCTTTGGGGAAAGAACAGTGGCATCAAAGCTGCCTTCCAGCAAACTATACTGCATGCTAAAAGCCTGGGGTAAAGTGTGTCCTGAAGTCCAAATTCCCTTCTGTTTATTCACAGTGCTTCCTTCATGTCTGCTCTGATCATGAGAAACACTGGTAATACGAACATTACTTGAGAAGGAAGAGAGTAAGGAAAGAAAATATATTTGATCACTTCCTTAATTGAATCATAAAAAGAAAAAAAAAGCTTGTAAAGAAGGTATTTTGTGTGTGTTTGGAAGAGGTTTACTTTTCCTTATAAATGGAATACCTAAATGTTGACATTTGATGTCAGCATACTATATCATATCTATATGGGCATGTGTATGATTCATGTCTCTCTATCCTCATCTTGACTTCTCAGAAGCTGAAATCTATGTTAGCCTCGATGCAAAACCCAAACCACACATTTTCATCCCAGATTCATCCCATCGGATAAAAGACAAATCAGATAAAAGAACTGAAACCTGTGCACGTGTATCTGAGAGATGGAGGCAGCAGCTCGGACACAACACCCTGCACCTGGGTGGTGACACAAACTCCCCCTGGTGCCCTCTGGTCCCTTATGGCAGGGTTTGACCGTGCTGCCAAGACCCTCCGCCCCTGGGAAGCAGTTCCTTCCCCGTGCACGGGGGCAGAGCCCTTCCCCTGATGAAGAGGGAAGAGATGAGGGTCAGGGCAGGGCTTAGGAGCTGTCCGGTGGCCTTCTGCTCTGCGTGAGAAGGCCTCTCCCCTCCTTTGCTCTGGGTCAAGGCTTTGCAGGCTGCTTAGTCACTTGTTCAAAGCTGCAGCTTTGTCCTTGCAGGCCCTCCAAACTTGCAAGAAGTCTCACAAATATGTAAGTAAATATGACTACAGATACCTGACTTTGGGTGTCCAGGTTTAAGATGTTGGCTGTGGAATTTCTATAAATACTTTTCCTACACACAAGTTCTTCCTTGAAGAACTCTATTAATAAACAGTCTATCCGGACCTAATGTATACTTCCCAAACTGCCTCCCTTCAGTGCCATGTGAATATAAGTGTCAGACCATGAGAGAAGGTAGGAACATGCTCTCTCCCTAGTCAAAAGAAAGAGAAGCCTAAAAAATACACCCAAAAGACAGAGATTTAATTTCATGGGATGAAAATTAATTGTTCTATATGAATGTGCTATGTTATGTTGTACATGATATACCTAACTATGCTGTAGTAATACTGCTGTTGTAGCTATGATGGCCTAAGGACGTAAAGCAAGCAAACAGGGCCTCCAACACAGAAGTTGTTCTTCAGGGCTTGGAAAATAGCTTAGATGCTAAAATGCTTGTCTGCTTCTTCCAGTGCTGTAAATGGATCCACTAAGGATAAGCATACTTTTTCTTTCCACTCACCTGGCCTTGCTTCAGGCATGTGTGCAGAAAAAGAGAATAAAACAGGTTACATGCA
Source organism: Fulmarus glacialis (assembly GCF_000690835.1). Taxonomy (NCBI): domain Eukaryota; kingdom Metazoa; phylum Chordata; class Aves; order Procellariiformes; family Procellariidae; genus Fulmarus; species Fulmarus glacialis. The sequence goes on along the minus strand of NW_009186990.1, from coordinate 52,400 downwards.
ACACAAATTCTTACCCTGGAAAGAGAAATGGGTGGCTTATTTCAGCGGGAGAGTTTCAAAAACGTACTGAATAAGGACTTCAGAAGTTGGCCTGAGGGCTGTAAAGCGAGGAGCAGGCTTGTGCTCGGCGCTCGCACGCTGGCCGAGGGGCTGCAGGACGCGGTGCCGTGGTTTCTCAGCCACTAGGTAGATGCTTCATTAGGCTCTGGGTTTTTTTCCAAAGCACTGCTGAACAGTGAGAAGGCTACATCCTTTTGGCTGGACCTGCCAAGGATCTCCAGCTTTGTAGGAGTGACTCCACGTGGCATTAGATGCTTTCGTTTAGACATCTGCATTTGAAGATTTTTAGCAAATCTAGTTTCAAATGTATAAACCGTAAAAAAAACCCTCATAGCTGTACCCCTGCTACATACTATTAAAATACAGTGGTAGCTCATCTCTAGTGGCGTGCTGGATAAAAAGCAGTGTTTCCTTAGGCAAAATTACCGAGAATTTCTTTTACTTTCTGGTTCTTGAAGTGGCATTTACAGCCACAGGAAATAAAGAACAAGGTACCTTAAAACGTCCTTGTACAGTTTATACAGACACTTAAAATGAAGCACGGTAGTAATTTATTTCCAAAAGGTTGAACTTTGTAAAAATTTTTGTCACTCAGTGAAGATTTCCCTCTCCTTAGCCAGGTCACATTGAAATGCATAATGCCTGTTCTTTGAAAGGCCTTGTGCCCTCTGTCTCTGCTCCTGTTCCTCTGGCGTTCTCCTTTCTCCACTCATACCAAATACATTTGTGGTTAAAGCACTGATAGTTAAAGCAGTGTTAGGTCCAGAAGCTTTATCTTCATGGACAGGGATGATATTTGCCATTGTTTTAGCAGCTGCATAAAAAAATGTCCTACAGTATTAAACAGAAGCAGTCTGTTTTCCACTTTCTCCTTATTTTGGAATCTGTTTGGATCACTAAAATAAAAACAAAACTGTGCAGGCAGTAATTTATATGCCTGAGAGAAGGATTTGTTGTTAAAAAATGCATTATGTTAGCAATAACAGTATTCATTTGAGTTAGATGATATGCAGTGGGAAGAGTTGAACACTTGTAAAACCATATTTTTACAGCCTTCAGTTGTGTCAAATACAACATCTCACTACAGATCTTTTGCTATTATCTGCCTGAGGTTCAGAATAATATTTCAGTTTGAGATTTCACCTCTGTAAAAAACAAAACAATCAACACAGTCCAGGATCACGATAAAATCTTGTGTCATCAAAATTCAATGTACAGTTCACAGCAAATCAGAGCCAATCAGAGCATTTTAGGAGGACAGATAGTCATTTTGGTGTAAGGGTATTGCACGTGTCAGCATGGCAGCTGCTGTGCTATGAAAAGATCACTGTGCATACAGCTGAGGCACAAATAAAGCTGCCCTGGAACCACGTTAAGTCTGCTATATTCAAAGAAATTACGTTCTTCTGCAAAAGTAAGTCAACTTTGAGCTGAGTATGCATTTTGCATTTGTACTGATTTCATGCAAGCTTCATTAGACAACTAGCCCTTAAATCCACTTGCTTTTTGAGAACGGTCTCAGAATTAATGTGTATGAGCACTGCTCACTTATCTGATGAATTGTGTATTGCAACAACAGAGAAAATTTTCATGGAGATGGATTATGACTTTGCCTCGCGAAGTGTTAGGAAACTGAAGATACTGAATATGCGCATCCAGAACATCTCAGGCTACGGACTGAGGCTGCTGAGACCCTGTCCTCTCCTCCCACCCTGTGTCGGCCCTGGTGCTCATATGGCTGCACAACAAGTTGTTTCAGAGGAGTGATGAAAACTCATCCTACGAGAAAAGTCATTACTTCTTGGTTAGATCAGCTTTCTGGACAAGCAAGCCTAGGAACACACAGCCAGGAACAAGGGGGAAAGGCTTAGGTGGACTTCAGTTGCCCTAGAGGCACTCTCTGAGGCTGCTTTTGCATCCCAGTGGCAAAATTCCTGAGAGCAGGGTTGAGGGACCAAACCTTTTGGCTGTATGTTCAGTGAAATTTGTTGCTTTCAAGAGGAAGGGATGTGGAAAGCCATGGCGTCAGGAGGCTTCTTCACCTTTGCCCACTAGGTAGATCTAGGTAAGCAGATCTGCATGCGTACCTTTTGCTTGCTTTGCTTACAGAAATTTGGCTGGTATAGAGCTACAAACAATTCCCATGGTGAGTGGAATTATTCCTTCTTGGATTTCTACACTGTACAGATAGAAGGTAGAAAATAGAAAATTCCTTGCTGAATGTCTACCCTTTCCTGTTCTTCACAAGTCATTTTTGAACCATACCTAAAGAAAGGGTGGTCTTGCACTACAAAACCAGTACAACACAGTACACACACGATCCCTGCCCCTTCTATACCATAGCAAAAGCGCTGCATACTGACTGCAGTTTGTGAAGTCCCATATTGCTGTTAGAAGTGACCTGTCCTTGCTCTTTCATTATTGATGCGTTTCCTCACTGCGCTGAAAGATTCTCGACTCTCAGAGTTTTTCAGCATATGACTCTCATCATAGTGAATCAAACACTGTAATATTGCTAAAGCTCATCATTTATCAAACGGGCACGGGACTGAATTCAGATCCAGTGTACATGTGGTTTTTCTGGGTCCCTCCGTTTTCTGGCAGTATAACGCTTCTTATGAGCTGGGCCGATTGTGGCTGGCACTGCAGCTCTAGCAACATGAGATATTAATGTATGCTGTTTTACCACCATACCTACAAACTCAGAGTACAGCAGCTTTGATGAATATCATTGTATAAATCCTCAGATGCCTATAAAAGCGCTGCAAGCACTACAATGGGGAAGGATTTTCCCCAAAATAGTGGTGGTGAAGTATGTGCAGGGAACTAGGTTTGGGTCCTGAACTTGTTCCCTAAGCCAGGAGAGCTTGTGTGAGTTTTACACAGAGAATGTGTTTCTTTTTTAGGAAGGACACTGCAGTCTTGGAGGCAGAGGTGTGGGGCAATGAAAACCAAATAAAATGATGCTTCTCAGACACAGGGAAGGTTGTCATGATACAAGACCAGTTGAGTAAGGAGGCAAAGACAATTAAAAAGAATACATTGCTCTCAGGGAGCAGGCCCCCTCTTCCTCTTTACATACTGCTCAGTCATGGTAGGTATGAAGGTCAAGGCTCTTCAGTATTCTCCTGTCTGGACTCAGCGCCGTAGCTAACAGCTTGTTGTTTTACGTGACGAATTCTTTGCTTCCCCAAATAAATAAAACTGTCTGTATTAGGTTTGTCTCTTGCAAATTTGACTCCACAGGACGCTCTAAAGCTTTTGGGTTTTTTTGCTTTTTATCTATGTCATACCCATTAAGTAAAAAAAGTAATAAAAGGAATTTAGATAATGCTGCTTTTCATAATTTAAGGAATCAATTACATTGTTATTACTATGAAACTATAGGTGTGCTTTCTATTGCTAAGTACATCTCCTATAAAGACCACAACGTAATGGCCATCCTAGAACCTGCGGATGAAGGAGAAGCCTCATCTTGTCTTCCAGGATTGTTATTTTATATTAACTCCTTTCTTGTTGGACTGGAGTTGTCTTTTTTGTCTAATCCTATTCCAGAGCAGGCATTGCACCAGGGCAGGCCCAAATGGGCAAGTCATGAAGTCAATTAACTGCATATATACTGGATATCCCAGTCATCAGATAAAATACCTCTAGCAGGTACATGTGCTCTGACAGGCCTGATTCTCAGAAAACAAGGCTGATGGCGCACCAGGTCGCGAGCTGGCATGTACTATCATGCGCCAAAATAAAAAACCATGAGAACCTAGAGGCCTTGTACAACAGTGAACAAACACAGAGCTGGCTGAAAAGCTGGGGGGTGAAGTGACGTGAGTGAAGCGTGTCGTTACCGCTATCTCCAACATACGCTTGTAGTTTGCCGCATTCCTCGCGCCAGGTAAAGCCCCTGGAGCGGTACAAAGGGGTTTTCAGGTCTGGCGGGGTGCAAATTCCCTGCACGGGCAGCTGGTGGTATAAACCTGGCTGTAAATGAGGCACCCTTCCCTGGACATGCTGAAAGCCATCACAGCCTCAGGGCAGCAAATGTGCAGCGCTGCCACACGCCCCGGTGTCGTGCACTGCCTGCTAGCAGGAGGGACCCCTGCCTCCAGTAACCATGGCATCCCTCACCCTGCTCCAGGACTGGAACCAATTACTGTGTCCGTCCTGTCATTTTATGGCACGAAACTATACTACTCGGTGTGCACCGATACAAACTTTTTTTCTTGAATATTCTTCTACAACCGGTAATGTCACTAGGTGACCTAATTCCTTCATTCACACACATTTATTTTTAGTGAATGTCAGATAAAATAAGAGCATCATTGTGCAGGAAAGAACAAATCAACTGTATGAACTTCTTTTCTAGAGGTGAATAGTCTGTGGGGAAATTAATGTCAATTTTTAATTACAACATCACAATAATATTTGACTCCCACTAAATTTTCAAATGCAGGGGAAGAACTATAGTCTACTCTTAAATGCATTAAATAAATAAATACAAATATATACAAAACTACATTTGAAATGTGTAATTTAAGTATAAAATAGCTTAAAATGCAGCTGCTGTTCACCTATAGAGGAGAAAGGAGAGATGTTAATTAGTATAATTTGGCAGTTAATTGTCATAAATGTTATTGAAAGATTCTAATCATAATCATGCATAACTAAGTAAATACCTGAAGACTATTTAGCATTCATAAACTTCTTTATGCTAATATATTTATATATTCTAATATAATACATATATATTATGTGTGCATATAAATGTATATATATATAGCTCTATACACACACCACATACATGCTATGGCCATTAAAAGAGAGTCATCTATTGTAGGTTTGCATCTATTGTAAATTGTTCTATAACTAGAAGTCTCCTTTTCTTTTCCCTTCATATGCACCAGGTGTGGTAGACGTTGGGCTCATAGAAAAGGAAAGCTAAAACTTCCAACCTTAAGTCCAAATTTGTCATTTAAAAGTAAAACTCCATTCAGTCATTTTACATGTAAAACAAAAGTTACATATTTGTATGTGTATGTACACATACATATTTATGATTACAGTATTCATAATGGTAGTATGATAAGGCTGAACATCTTTTTGAATGCTGGAGAAAAGACTCTAGCGATGTGAAAAGTGAAAGCTGGCCTCAAATATTTCCTGTATGCAAACTTTTTGCTGGTTGAACTTAATCAGTGTAAACATTTTTCATTTTGAATGGAACAGAAAGAAAAAGGGTCACTAATAATAGGTAATGAAGTAGAAAGATAAATTACTGGAAATTAAATAATGTGTCAGATTAGCTAGTCATTAAAATAGATTTTTTTTTTTTTCTATCAGGAATCCAACCATTAGTTCCAGGCAACAGTATTCACTGTGTCAGCTCCAGGTTTCTTATAAGTTCATGTCTGTGGCAATCACCATTTAATCAGTGATGCACCAAAAAGATTTTCTAGATGCTAAAGGCTAGGCTTTGATTTATGCAGAGAACAGCCTCTGCACTCCAGTTTAACGGCGTGGCCGGGACCCAGGCTCTGTGAATCCGCTTCCCCGAGAGCCTTGCAGAGTTCACATCCAGGCCTGGACTCCGTGGCACTGGTCTGTCAGCCCGGGCAGAGCTTTCACTGTCCAAGTGACGGCCCCTGATTCCCTTCATTGTGTTTGCTACGAATTTTCCAGTGAGACACACGAGATGCCAGGGGGAGCAGATTACTGCATCGAGGGTGAAGTAGATGCAATGTAAATGGTGAGATTAATTTACAGATACCTTTTATTTTTTGGGGGAATGATACTTTGTGCATTCGATTAGCAGTAGAAAAATATTCTAGCTTACCTAGTAGATTTTTTTGGGGCATTATGAAGAATTTCCTGTGCAACACTTAGCATTGCTCATGAGGAAAAGAAAGACGTGTCTGAAAGAGAGCCGTGGGTAAAAACAGTCTTAAGAGTACTCATTTCCTAATGCCTGCTTGGACTCAATTAACTATAGCAACTTCTGCTTCATGTCACTTGCCATCTGCTAGTCCTCAATTAGACCGTCCCCTGGGAACGGAGCTGCGTGGCTCTGCCCCGGCTGGAGCACGCTTGCTCCCGTGCTTGGTCCCCGAGACTCCCGTGAAAGAGCTCGAAGCTGGAAGGGTTGCCCAGCCAGCTCTTAGTGGCTCTCCAGAGGGACCAAGCGGATGGACCGTGTTCAAAGCGGTTGGCAGGAGCTGTTCTCTCAGTGAAAGCCGCACCTGTGCCAGGCACCTTGGGGCATGATGGAGCAAAGAGAGTGGGTGTCCATGCGCTGGTACGTCCGACGGGAGCTGGGGCAGAACTACATACTCTATTACTCTTCACTGACTGACTTGCCACTCCAAAGGGCTTTTATGCCAGTGCTATATGTTAAAGCAGGTCCTTTGCTACTTTAATGCCAGGGTCTTATCAGCCTAAATCATGGACGTTCTCTTAACAGCTTCATCTGCTGCTCAGCTGCGTGGAATTTGGACACAGAGAAGAACTGAATCCCGTTGCGTTACAAGAGAGCACTATCTTAAAGCACTGCTAGAAATGTTGTGTAGAAATATTCCTTTGGAAAACCTCTCAGTGCCTGTCCAGTCTTAAGAAGTGCCTTTGCAGATAGAGATGGAAATGTTGCCATTTGAGGAGTGCTGTCCTGTTGGAATTTAGTTGGCTTGGTTCTTCAAATGTTGCCTTTCAAAACCAAACTAGCACTGCAGCAGCCTACTAGAGATTCCTCATGCTGGAATCGGTTCTTAAGCAATAATTTGCAGCTAAAATAACCAAGCAAGGTTTAAAGTCACATGCCTGAAATCTAGGAAGAGGACTGAAGTTTTTCTGCTCTTTGGAATAGCAGTATAGTTTATTATTGCCTGTAGTCCGTATGATTAGGATAACATGAACAGGCTCATAGGAAGTAACCGAGGAAGTGACCATTTATGCTGTGGCTGCCCAGAAGTCTAGAGCATACGGTTATTTATTTATCCACTGCAACAATTGCTCTGTAAACACGCAGTACATTCTTGGAGAGAAACAAACCAGTATCTCTCAGCAGGGAAGAGGGAGCCCGCTTGTGTGTCCCACCCAGCGAGCGCGGCCAGCCATTGTTCAGGGCTGCGCTCTGTTATCACGCCCGTGCTAAACACAGCCCAGAAAACCACATTCCTGTGTCAAATGTCATCGTCCTCAGGGTCCAGATGAGAAACTTGAACTGAAGCAGGTGAAGTCGTCAACAAGGCAGTGTCCCATTTTCGTGCTGATGTCCATGTTAAATAAAAAGTGTGAGAAATTAAGCAGAGAAAATGATACTAAAGTAAAATTGTTATTAAAAGGATATAAATTCCATTAAGCATCAACAGCACTGAGTTTAGTAAATAGAAGGGTCATCTTTCTGTCTCTGCCTCGCTCCCAACTGCAGCATGACTCAGAAGAATAAACAATTGAATAGGTTTTGTTCGATGCCTGCATGCAGATTTGTCTGGGGTTTTTATTACTTGAAATTTCATTCGGTTCCCTGTTTGTACCACAAACAGCAAAATAAATTCTTAAAAAATGCAATTGTAAAAGCAATAATTTTTTGCATATGTTTAACAATCAAGCGTCTTGATTTCTGAAAGATTTCAGCCACAGATCATTTTATTACATGTCCCTGCTTCGATGGAACTGTAGAAATTGAAGACAAGAAAGGGAAGGGAGAAGCGAGAGGAAAAACCATCGTAGAGTTGTGCATGGATCTAGAGGTCAAAAGTGCATACACAGCAGGTGTGCATGTGCTTTAGAGATAACCATACCAGTAGTAATGGTTGTCGTAGTCTGAAGTGAAGAGGAATAAAAGGAAAGCTGGACACCACAGAAACTTCACTTAAACCATCAGATTTGGGCTGCCTGTCTCTGCAGGGCAGGCTTCTTTCCAAATGTTTTGTGCGCTCTGGGGCAGGCAGAAAAATCTATTCCTTGTGACCTTTTTAAAAAAAAAGGTGTAAGTAAAGTTTGCAGTATGATATTTGTATGTGGGGATTAGCTCTTGGTTTCTTTGCTTGGTCCCTTAGGGTATATTTTTAAAGCACTACACAGAATTTCGGTCTCACTCATCAACTTCTATTGACTTTAAACCTCATGAGTCACTTTGACAATATATCCCAGAGGCTTTCTATCTTACATTGGCTTTTATTTCAATTTCCCTGCTTTTTGGGGGTTATTTCTGAATTTAGGGTTAACTCACATAGGAAGTTGGCTTTCAGGAGAATTTTCTTAGCTTAGAGATGTTCTGCTTTCAGCTTTTCACACTATTATTTTCTCTTCTGGTTTTCTTTGTGGAAAAAAGACATTTTTGTTAGTATCTGCAATTTCTTTTGCTTATTTGGTTTACGCATGCCAGCAATGGCTGCATTACCTCAACGTCACTATGCATGGCCCTCTTGTGAATGCTGTTGTAACTTGTGTGTCACTGTAAAACTATGTACTTGGTAAGACCCATAGTACTATAATGGCTAAGCACTATAAATAAGACCTAGCATAGCATTTATAAATTATTTTCTTTGCAGAATGGCTATCTTCTTCTCTCTTAAGAAAAAATTCCCAGCTGATTTTCCATATCAAATCTTTCAGTGAATCACGTGATGTGATACATCTTTACGAAAGTGATAACGCTGCTCCATAGCAGTTGGATGCACATCGAATCCTCTGCCTGATAATCTGTTAAGGTGCCCAGACTGGTGGATTGGCTGTCATTTGTGGCTCTCACATAGAAGTTATGTCAAACAGAGACATTCACAAGGGTGAGAGAGACATTTTGTCTGTCCCTAGAAGGGGTTTCTCCCAATTCACTTCATTACTCCTCCAAAATGCTACATAAATAAATAGCATCAAGAAGGGGAGCTCGGTGAGAGAAAGGTCTGCGTTCTGCTAAATGCGGATGGCAGCGAGAGTTACCCTTAGCTCCTCTCATTGACTGGTAGCACCAGGTGGGCTAAAAGGCACGGCAAAGAGCCAGCTTCCTCGGTGCCGGAGAAATCTCGGTCAGCGTTAGCCACCTTTGCCAGGCTGTGCCATCACGTACACCCAGGTATAGCATCAAACAAGCGCTGACAAAAGAGTAAGCATTTCCCCTGAAGTGCTTGGCAGAAAATAAACAGCTGGAGCAACTCTCGGTAAATTCTTATTTCCTCAGTAGCATTCTGGTAACAATGGGAAGAGGAAGGAAAAGACAAGCAAACAGTATGTCTGTTATAATTGACACAATAGTCTAATTTCTCCTCTTGTGACTTTATGTGGTCACATACAAGTATGCAAACAACAATAAATACTACCATTACTAAAGGCAGCCGCTCTCCATCTGGGTATTCAGGTAGCAAGAGGGTGAAAATGCAGGCTGAGCACTGTTTTCAAAAACATTTTCTACTTTGCCATGAAATATCAGCTGATCTTCCATTTTCCCAGTGTCTATCTCATCTAACCGACAAAAAGTTGCTCCAGGATTGGTACGCATATTGAAAATGTGAAACAATATCAATGAAATTCTTACTGCAATTGGTCAGAGAAATTACACTCTCAGCCTTTCCTTAGTGCTTGTAAAGGTCTGGGCTATAACTACGGCATACATAATATTGCTGCACGTCATTATCAACAGTATTATTTTCATTAAAGGAAATATTTTCTCTAGGGTCACTAGCCATTTCTCATTTGATTTTTGAATCAACCGCTTTACTGAACTCAGCCTAGGTGTACTGCATTACCTTTGGCTAGAGAGTTGGTTATCTTGGAAAAGGAAGATAAGATTTTGTTAGTATTTAACCATATTAAGTAAGCTCATGTTATATTCCATTCCATTTTCATTGTGCCTTCAGATCTGATTGTTTTCCCCTTCAAAACTCTTTCTAAAGCTTTGCATTTTGTTCGGATCAGTCTAATGGGCCTGTAGTGGCCCTGACCACTCTTCTTTCCCCTTCCCTGCTACTCCGCATGTAGCTATTACGTATGTGATTTTCTGGTTACTTGCTACCATTCCATTTGATAAATTTATTGCTATATTGGGATCAGACCTGGAATTTTCTGTGGCCCTCCTTTTGAAATTCAGTCAAGGATATGACCTAGCCCTTCACACGTGGAGATTTGTTTCCAAGTCAAGACAAGTTCCATACCCTTTTTCCAACCTGTCCCTGCTTAATTTTAGGAACATACCTGTGCGTTCTTTAATAACTACCTCTTCCTTCTTGTATAATGAGCCTAATTTTATCCTTCCCTGCTTTTCAGTTTTAAGACTAAAGGGCATTGTTTTCATTTCCTTTGACTATTGAATATATTGACTTTGTTCTTACAAACAAACAGTCCTAACCAGTAAGATGTTTGTTTCTTGGCTGACTGGTGTTTTTTTTGTCATTTCCTTAGCTTCAGTAATGTTTTTGAGACTTTTCCTACAATCTTCTGCCTTAATGTATCAGTTCCAGATAGGATTGCCATCTTTGACTTACTGACATTCCCGCCTTCCTGAAGAAAGAGGTTTTTGAGCCTTTTTGGCTGGCTGGCTTCACTAGTACCCTCACTTCCCTTTAAGTCCAGAGCTTTCACTATTATGCATACTGCAACTCTCGCAGTAATAATAGCATAGTGTAAACATCCATGGAGCCTTTGAATTAGGTTACTCATGCACTGCTCTAACTGTAGCAGTTAGGTTTGCTCAGGCGAACTTACTCTATTTCTTAGGTAAGTTTTGCAGCCTGCCCTGAGCTCCAGGCTGCTTTACTTCACCTCCTGCTACTGCCCAAGTTTATTACACACTGCTGAGTTACAGCCCGTGCTTTTTTTTTCTTCTTCCATTCCATTTAAATGGCATCAGCTTCAGATCATTCAGTTGAAGGTTATTTCCTATGACCAAGTTCTTTTATAAATGTCTTCACTACTAACAAAACCAAGCTTAAAATAGAATATTGTCCAGTTGTTTTAACAACTATTTGATGAAAATATGTGTTGGTTATTGCACTGGGGAATAGCTGGCCTCTGAATTATTAGTGGCATTTCTTTCAATCCTTTTGCTTGGAAAGCAGATTGTCACTTACAATTTGTCTCCTTCCAAAGCCACAAGTTTCTCTTTATGTACGTGGAGTCTCCTCTAAATAGTTCTTGGTCAGAGGGAGAGTGGCTTTGACTGGACCTCATTTTGTCACTTGTTCCTAAGAAATAGTCTCTCTTTTGGCTGCTGCTTTTTCTACCATCTGAATAGTTGGCTGTGTTTACTCTTAAATATCTTCATTTCTCCTGTGATGGAAAAGTTACATCACTTGTTCCTGATCCAAAAGAAAACAATAGATGGCTATTTCTTTGGTGGACTTTCTGCCCCGGTTTTGTACCCTACCATTATCTCTTTGTATAGCATCAACCCTGACCCTAATGAGCTAATTTTCTTTTGTATCCTCCTAACTAGTAACAAGTCTTTGCAACTCTCTATAAACCTGGCAGAGATGGTAGCTGTTGCAGTGCCTGCTGGTAGTTGAGGAGCAATTGTTATTGACTTGTAGATGAGAGGCACCTCAGGGATGTGCTCTTAGGTATCGCCAAGTTGAAGAGCAACAAAGAAAGTCAGGGAGAGTTCTCCCAAGGTCACAGAATAAACCCCATCCTTGTTCCTATGCACTGTTTACCCACTGACATCCCTTCAATGAAAATCAGAAGAAAACCAGGTTTCTTAAGGAAGTCATGCTTTATTTATGGAATTTGGTTTGCTATTTATTTATTTATTTAGTATTCTCAAAATTTTTGCTGAAAGGGTGGAAAATTGGTGCCTGGAAGCAAAATTGCAGAAAATTCAAAGCACAAATTTAGAAGTTTTCCTTGCATATTCATGCAGAATAAATATTCCACATTTTGTCACTGTGTTCAGGATATTTTCTGCCTGAATTCACAGATAGTCTGTGGGTAAGTTTTAGAAAAGGTAGTAGATCACCAGCCATTCTGTTTAAATAAATGTCATAATTTTAAAAGGAAACTGAGAATATTAACTGTACAACATAAGGATTTGTGTTCATATTAATTTTATTTAAAAATCTGTGAGAACAATAGTAATTTTTATAACTCTTTCTGAAACAAGTCAGTAAAAAATATGTAATTCAAATAAAATCTACCAGATAGAAGCTTTCTAAGTAGGATCCGTTAAGGAGGAGGGATGTGTTTTTGTGCATCTTTCGCACTCATGATGTACTTTAACTTGAATGTGAGGCCTCAATTGCTCCACTTAAATTACAGTTCAACCTTCACCCTAATGCATTTTCATTTAAAAATGAAGTTTTGATTACAGATATCAATAGAAAAATTCATCCATTCAGAAAATCTAAATCTTTATAAAACTGTTGATTTTTGAGCAGTATTCTTCAAAGTTAATACCAGCTATTTACATGCAGGTTGGGCATTACCTACGTATCCATGTTTTTGATTCCTTTTTCCTCTACATGTGTATGTAGGGCAAGGCAAAAGAGGAGAGAGGGAGAAAGAAGGAGAGACAGAAAGTTGAGAAACCTCTGCTTTGGTTGCTGATAAAAAGTTTTCCGCAGAAGTCACTGGTGTTCAAGGAGGCTGTAGAGAAGTTTAACCACTGCCGTCAATAAAACATTTCAATGGTTTATAATCTCAAAGAGAGAGCCCCTTTCAAATTTGTTGCCTCTTTCTATTACAAAATCTGCAGCTGGCTCTTCAGTATGCTTTGCCTGATATATTACGTTAATCAGTTCCCTTATTTTTGCTAGGCAGCTACCACTCCTTCAAAAACCCCACCTAATTGAGTGCACTATTTTGGGGTGTTTTGTCTTGCAGCTGGGAAGCCAGACTTTTTGCCAGTAATTTGTAGTCTCTGCTTATGAATGAAACAACTTTGTAGCTTCCTCAAGCTGGGTTTTTGGAAGTTATTTGTCAAAGCATTTTTCATAGTTCAAGGCAGAAGCCTCCACTGCGGAAGTAATGAAAAACATTTGGTAACTAGTGGAATTTGTTGATACTAGTTTTTCTGTTTTTAATCACAGTGGTGGTCTCCTGCTGGGAGTTTCCCCCTTTATATAAATCTTCTGTGGAGAAGACATTTCATGTCTCTCTCTTGTAAGACGTTTTGGATTCTCTAGATTCTTTCTGAGAAGTCTTTCTTTCTTCTCCTGTGACTTGCTTCTTTTCCTTGTTTCTTTTCTTTTCCTGTGAAAACTATACATATTCAGTAATATTGTTAAAAGTCTAAATGACTCTCTTTTGTTTTTTGTCTCCTTCAAGGCTTTAACTGCCTTGGAGTTTTACAGTCTGTGTGTTATTAAGGTTTAGTTCTTAGCTTTCCCTGCCCCTTCGCCTTTATAAGAGAAGTCTTCTGGTAACTAGTGTTTCACAGTGCTGGAGAGATTGCAAAAATACTGACGTGCTCTTTTCTCCCTCTGAAAAACTGCCTGAGACAGATTTTTCTCAAGCCTGTTCCATTTCCAATTTAGTCAAGCCACTCGGCTGCACCAGTAACTTTTCCTCAGTTAAGATTGTTTAAAGCAAATACTTTATTTTCCTATTAAAGTATCTCCCTATTTCCTTCTAGAGAAGCGCTGCTACTAGAGATGGCAGGGCTGGCTGCACAGCATTATGAGGTATCAATTTTTCCCTCACCAGCCGTGAATGAGCCTGATCAGGGCCTTCAATTTGATTATGCGCGTTCGGATGAAGGTTGGCGGAGGGTGGAGGAAATGTACAAAGCATGGCTATTTCTGTTCACAGACTCTGGTGATAGTGGGTAGCATAGTCTTTCTCTCTAAGGAACGACATTTTCAAGTCTTTTGTTGGCGTCTTCTGCTGCTTTGGCAGACGCCCAGGACTGATGGGTGCAAGGTGGGCAGGCGTGCTCCTACTTGAGGAATGGGGCCAGAGCACCCGGGGGATCACCTCCACCGCAGGAGGAGTCCCCGGTGAGAGCTTTGCCACAAAGGACTGAAGACAGGAAGCAGGGTGCTAACGCCAGAGCCAACACAATCGCCAAAGGTAGCAGCACAGGATTTGCGCAAACTGAATGGTTAAGAGTTCAGTCGGCTGAAGTCTGGAGGAGGAGAGCTCATAGCGACTGCTGAAAATCTAGAGGTGGTGGAGCTCTAATCAGAGGCAGTAAAAGTCCAATTATTTTGTCTTCCTCTTTTCGTAATGTCCTCCATGTATCGCACGAAAACTTGAAATTTTCAAGGGAAGTATTGACCTCTTCCCACTTTGAGAGCACGGTGCTTGCTAGAGTGCTGGGGCCACAGAAGGCAGGCAGTTACCTACTGGGTTGCCTTCTATTTGGAACTTTGCTTACCTGCTACCAATAAATAATGGTCTGAGAAGTTACACTTGTGGTATTACAGCCTCTTCTGTAGAAATGAATGGCATCTTTTCTATCAAAAGTGCAAGTGAATGTAGAGCATTCCCAAAGGTTCTTGACTTTGGTAAAAAGACCCTTTACCCAGGAGACAGTCTAATCTTTTAAACTTCCTTCCCATGAGCCCGGTTTTTAGATAATCCATCTTTGCCTGCTAGCATACTACTCTCGATAATGAGCCTGTCGTCACATCAGGTTAAAATGTATCACTACAATTAATTTCTTTAAAATATATTGTTCAGAGGATAATGAGAACTAAGCCCTATTTTAAAGCTGATCAGGCGGTGCAAGACAAGAATCTAATTCTTTTCATGAAAACCAACAGGCTTTTACTTCAAAACCAACTACACTTCATTAAAACTGTGATAAAAGCCTGCAAAGTAGAGCTGAAATATTGCAGCTGTGAGTTCTCCAAAGTAAGAGGAGAATTCTTGTATTGTTTCAGTATGACACAATGTATATGTAATTGATTAACTCTATTTCCAGACACATTGGGACCTGAAGTACTGATTTTCTTCCTTCCTGTTCATATAACTAAAGGAATTTGGAGCCAGACTGTGGAGAAGTGTGGAGAAGAATTGTGGAGTCGGGAGTGTGGAGAAGTGTGGAGAAGAATTGTGGAATCGGGAGTTTCGGCCAAGATAAGATAGGACTTCAGCCTGTGCGCTGAGAACTAGCAGATGTGCACATACGCCTGGGATGCTGCTTGCAGTCACCCTGAGGTGGCAGATGTGGAAGCTAAAGAAGAGTTGAATAAAGCAGAAGAGGTGGCCTGATGAGCACCAGCTGATTCAAGAGCTGAAACAGCTGAAGGGAATTGTGAGTAGTCATGTGGATCGTTGCTGGAAGGAAGAGAGACTGGTTTTTCTTAGTATATAAGGGAGACGAATCAGGTGGGAGAGAGACAGTAGGGCTGTCCCTGCTACGATAAAGGATATATTTCAATAAAGGATTCTGTATGTATATGTGAGGGTCTGTGCAATCATACACTGCAAACGGTGCCCGAACAGGGACTGAAAGAAGATGACCTCAAGAAAGAAGGTCTTGAAGAAAGGAAATAGAAATATCTGGTAGCGTACCCCTGTTGAGCTGGATGGAAGATAGAAAAAGGATCAATGTATCGAGCTCGATTCATCACCGGTTGCAGGATGATTCAGGTGAGCAGCCGTGGGGAAGTCATATGAACTTTATACATTAGTTATGGGGCAGTTGGCATCTCAGTCACAGAAGCTTCAACTTGAAATATTTCAATGTATTTTGAAGGAACAAGATTTTAAGGTCGCTCCAATAAAATTGGTGAGACTCCTTGTGTGGGTCTGAGAACATTGCCCTTGATTTCCTTTTGAGGGAACCATAGGATGTTATGATTTAGCTCTGTGGCAAAAGGTGGGAGAAGAACTGCAGATGAGGAGAACTTTGCAATTAGAGTTCCAGAATGAATATTGATTACCTGGTGAGTTGCGTATACGGCTCCGCAGAAGTTGTGTCCTGCAGAGCAGGTGTTGTAAAATGTGACTGATTCAGCAATGCCAGAGGGAGAATCAAAAGATAGGAAAGATTTGTTTGAACTTGTGCCAATGGTGGATGAAATTTTACAGTGAGAGAGACTAAAGAACCACCACCATTTGCACCCCCCACCCCCCCTCAAGAAGATCCGCTGCGGGGATTCACACACCCCCACATATCAGCCTTTAGGTATGGTAAAAAAATGAATGACTACACCATTTCTTCTATTCTAAAAAGCTAAAAGAGCCCTGCATACAGGAAACCGTTTCCCCCCTCAGCTGAGATGAGATGTGTCTGTATTCTTTTGTGTCCTGTTTCAGTGATGTAGAATGATCCTAAATCTAACACTTGATCTCCCTTGACGTTGTTGTTATTTTTTGGTTAGAGTCTGATGTTTTAGAGGAAAGTGAAAAAGGTCTTTGTATTAGAAGTGTTAAGTTCGTATGCTGTTTTGTTATGATTCTAGAAGAAAGCGCAAAAGTACTTTTGTTGAACTCTGACAAGGGAAAGACAATTGTTTCTTTGCTTGTTTTAAAAAAAAAAAAAAGGCAGGGGGGGGGGGGATGTAACAAGCAATGCCTGTAGTTTATCGACCTGGCAGGGCCCCAGAGTATGCTCATTTACCATATGAGGTGATTAAGGAGGTATGCAAATCAATAAAAGAATATGGGTTACAGATTTTATTTATTATAAACTTATTGCAAGTGATAAGGGAATCATATATGATGACTCCTTTAGATTGGAAGTCTATATTACGCCTTGTTTTGTCAGCTGTGCAGCTTTCTGTGTGGTTTTCTAAGTATTGTGAACTTGTTCTTGTGAATGTAATGGACAATTTGAACAATTTGCAATGACCCCTTGGGCAAGATGAAATGTTAGGCGAAGGGAATTGGGTGTCACCTGCTGCACAAGCCCCCTTGCCCTGCGAAGTGCTTACACGGGTGGCTGATTTGGTTACGAAAGCGTTAAGACGAGTGCCAGATTTTGGCAAATGGGAATCATCATTTGCTACGATCTGGCAAGGGGCGCAGGAACCCTGTGTGCAATTCTTAGATCAATTACAAACCGCTATACAGCGTCAGGTAGAGTCTCCTGAAGCTGCTGAGTTGTTGCTTTTTCAGCTTGCAATTGAGAAAAAACCAAAAAGGGGGCGGTGGAGTCGGGAGTTTCGGCCAAGATAAGATAGGACTTCGGCCTGTGCGCTGAGAACTAGCAGATGTGCACATACTCCTGCGATGCTGCTTGCAGTCACCCTGAGGTGGCAGATGTGGAAGCTAAAGAAGAGTTGAATAAAGCAGAAGAGGTGGCCTATTGAGCACCAGCTGATTCAAGAGCTGAAACAGCTGAAGGGAATTGTGAGTAGTCATGTGGATCGTTGCTGGAAGGAAGAGAGACTGTTTTTTTTCTTAGTATATAAGGGAGATTAATCGGGTGGGAGAGAGACAGTAGGGCTGTCCCTGCTATGATAATATATTTCAATAAAGGATTCTGTGCATGTATATGTGAGGGTCTGTGCAATCATACACCACACCAGACCCAACAAAGGACTTTTAGGCACCTTAGGTGGAACTTAGGTGGAATTTAGATGCCTTTATCCAATATTTTAGTGCTGAAAACCTCTGCTTCAATTGCCAGCTGATCTTGAAGATACCAAAATTCTTATCTTTTGATCTAAAGCTTTCCACACATTTTTTGCACAAGCTCCAAACTGTCTCAGTTCTGTGCTCATATCTAATCAAAACCACAAGCTAGAGAATAGATGCTTTTCTTCTCAGGGGCTTGAGGCTGTAGGTATTTCCGGAATGCATTTAATATTGCTGACCCATCTAAAAATAAATTTGTGATAGCTACCACCTTCTTCTAAGGCACAAGAAGAAGCACGTGTCATTTCTTCTACAGTAGCCTAGAGCACTAAGGCAGCCTAAGAGATCCAGGTTCAGTCCCTTCTCTTCCACCACTTGAGGAAATAGAATAGCGCTCTCAATGTATGGCATATTCTGAATGGGGAAAAAGGGAGAATTGAAGAGGAGCCGAAAAGTGATTAAAGATTTCACTGAGCTAAGGAGGAAGAGCATAGGAGGTGGTAGAACTCTGTGACTAGGAAGCTAAGGTAAACCTCATAGATGGTAGGGAGATAAATTCTGCTTCCACATGTCTTTGTCAATGTTTAATGTAAAACACTATTCTATATTACCCAGTAATTTTTTTACCAAATAAACGATTCAAGGCAAATCAATTCTTAGTATTATGGTGTTGTGTTCTGATAGAATGGTGGTTGTTTTTTTTTTAAATTATCTTAATGGCAAAAGATGTAATAAAAATACAAACCAATACAGGACGGGTAAAACAAGCACAGAATGATGTGGTGTATTTATCATGTGCTTGTAGCTTGCAGCAGTAGTTTGCCAGTCAAACTCTTTAGGAAAAGTAATAGTACCAGAAATATGATGATCTCATCTGTATGTCATGGAAATACTTTGTGATTCAGGTGACAGCTGAAACCCACTATCCTTTCTACAAATAAGCAGTTCAAACACATTAAAGTTCTAGGGATATCATTTTTATGAATAAACTTAGAGTAAGGTTTCTTATTGTTTAAAACATAAAAGTTAAATTTCTTAGCTAGTAATGCTTTCCTGTACATGAGAGCAATCATCCTAAGGGATGGTTCGGCAGCCTGGCAGTGTATGTGGTTAGAAGCTCTGGGTGGGCACTCAGAGACACCCGTAGCATGACATTAAGGAAAAAGATGGGTTACTAATAGTTCCATATGTAATTATGGAGATATTTCTATCAACTCATACAGTGAAACCAACTCGTCAGACACGGAGGAGGTCACTACAGGGGATGGCATTACATTTGGGAAGCAAGATGATGTTACATAGCTTTAGTTCATCAGAAATGCAGACAGTGTGGTGATGATGAGGACTTGTCTGCTGGATACCAAAACAGACTGCTGAGAGACATCTATGGGACAGAATTGCAGTGCCAGAGGAAAATACTTTGAAACGTTTGTAGGGTTCTCTGTGAAAACAACACAACAATGCATAAAGAACTTAATTAAATTTAGAAATGGGGTTCGGAGCACATCAAAAAAGATTACTGTAACGCTTTGTGGACCTATAGTGTTCCCACATCTTGACTATTGCATTAAGTTTGATGATTTCATCTCTAAATGAATATAGGAGAACTAGGAAAGAAGAACAGAACAGGACAATAAAAACAATCTGCATGAAGCTAGAGGGGGGGACGATAGACATCCGTAATATCATGAATGATATGGAAAATGAAAATGGGAAATAATTAATGAATATGTCTCACAGTATAAAGAGGAACCTGATGAAATTAGTTTTTAAAATAAATCAGAGGAGGTTGTGCAATTATGCTGACGATGTTGTCTAATCCAAAGAAGGGTTGGAATAATCTATGAAAAATAAGGAATCTTCTTAACATGATCATGTAGATCCAACATCTAATTTAGGAAGTCCTCCTGTTCCTGACCTAGAGAAGGTTCATTCAACGTACTTTTGCTCTGACTCAATATGGGTTTCTCAGGTAAAGAGAAGACTGGCAACATGAAAATTGTAGTTGCTGGAAGAACCATGCTAACAACTTTCATGGACATAAAATACTGCACAAAATGGCTTAGAGAAAACTGTGAAAATTAAAACAGACACCCTCTATAATCTTTCCCCCAGCCCAATCAAAATTTGTGAAAACTTTCTAAGTCCTAAACTTGAAGAAAAGCAGAACTGCCCATTTTGCCCTGCAAATTAAGTAGCTGTGAGCCTTTTGCAGAAAAAGAGTAAAGAAGTTGGGGGGAGAGGATCTTCCTTACTGGCCCACAATGAGAGTTTTGATAACACCTTTTCTACCTAATCTTAAAGCCAGAACTTTTTTTGGTACAGTATTGAGAAGAAATGTGGATTTACAGAAATAAATGAGTTCCTTAAAATATTTTTTTAATACTGCAAAACACAAGAACCATTAGAAATATCACTCTCAATGCTAGAATATGTCTGTTTCCCCTGAATACAAGCATTTTCATACAGGTCTAACCAGGATTAGGCCACCCTCTGAGGCTATGGATTTAGTGATTGGTTTGTGAAAGGATATTAAAAATCACTGAAAATATTACTGAATTCATTGCCTGATCTGCCAGTAGGCAGCATCTGAACAAAAGTGTTATTTCCCTTTGTGAATCATGGGTACTATTGATTGTCTTTCCAGTAAATGTGTAAAGCTGTAGAAAGAATAATATAACTTTGCTCTGTAAGTCATATTCTGAGTGAATAAGCTTTTAGAAGTGGAAGTTTTGCTGATTTAAATTTACAGCAACCCAGTCTAAATTTCAGGAGGATGCTTGTTAAAATTGAACCATGACAGAGTCTAGATGGCTTAGCCAGTGCTCTAGGAGTCACGGGTCGTACAACTATTATTATGGTTACTACTAATAATGAAGAGAGCTCCTCTACCTCTCTTTCAGCAGATCCTTCCTTGAGGCTGAAAACACGCAACTTCCCTACCTTGAAACAAGTGAGAGTTTAGATTATTAGAGCTGGGTGAGAATAAATAAAGATGCATATTAACTTTGTATCTGTTCGCACTGGTAAGAAATTTTCTTTTATTTCATAAAAGCCCCGTGCTGCAAGCAGTTGCATGTTTTAGATGTACATTTAAGGAGGATGCTCAGCATTTTCTATTAGTCGGCTGGCATATTTGAGCCCTTTATGATCTTTTGAGCTTTTGGTAATTCCAAGGTGGCATATGCTTAAACATGTGAATGCACAAAACTTGCCTGTCTTTCATGAAATTTTAGCAATAAAGAAATTCTTGGAAAATATGCTGAATCCCTGACCTGGAAAGCAACACCTATTTAGGTTCCACTGCATCCAGTAGTAACTTACCTGTTGACTCCAATGAATGGGAAATTATTTCAGATGAAAGCCAAGTCATATCACTACAAAAGTCACCTTAATTACTCTGCCTTAACTTTGGAATTGCTTATTTGGAATGACCGTTGCACTAGTCCATCATCTTGCTCAGTTTGGGTTTTTCAGCTCACTTACATCTATGTATGTAATAATATAATGTAGAAAATCAGGTTAATGAAGCTGTGTCACTGCTCTGTCAATGACAGGGAAAGCACAACTGTGTACTTGGTAAGTGTAAGAAAGTGGATGGACTAATATACCTGATGGGACACAGCCACTATTTTGGGTTGACCTGACCCTCTCTCTCTCTCCAGCTACAGACACTTTCTTAAGAACTGAGAGGCATGATAACAATGCTGATTTTTAAAATATTCATGTTGAATTATTCATTGCATTTTAATAGAGAATAATCATATGCAACAGGTGTTTTTCCTCTGGCTTGTTGAATTGCAGTATAACTAGCCTCCAGTTATTGGCCTCAAGGAAAGAAGCAGTAGAACATATCAGCCTTATTTTAAAATAATTACTGCAATCCTACAGTGCCTGTCAGTTGTTATTTTGCTGTTTTATGTCAATGTACACTACATGTACAAATAGGACTCTGAAACTGGTAAAAAAAAACCTGGTTATTTCATGCAACCTATGAAATAAAATTTGAGAAAATAACTTGTGGATTTAGTAAATATGATTGCAGTGGAAGTGAAGGGCCCATTCCATACATTGCATTAAAATCCTTTTGAGCAGAGGAATAAATGAATTACTAGCACGATGATAAAAGGACTGAGGATTATTATAATTTTTCTCCAAATAATTGCTATGACATAAGGATGTATTTGGGGGCCTAATTTTGTGGTTTTTACGTCGGCATTTAAACAAGATTAATTTAATTTAAGCAGGATTAAGTAAAATTTCAATAGGATTGAAAGTATGTTTTGCCACTCTGATTCTTTTACATTTCTAAAATGCAATGGCAGTTAATAAGACATTAGTGCCATACCTAAGTGATAACTGCTTACCTACTTAAATCGACTGATGCAGCACGACCTTCTGATGGGTCCTGGATATTAACAAAGGGGAAATCCAGCTCATTCCCCCTCCCACACGTGTGCACTTATAACACTGCACAAAGTCTGCAGGTCAAGGGAGAGCCTGAAAAAGAATCTCTCTGAATTTGGGCCTCTCTAAAATCTACAGAAAACTTATATACTGGATGGGCCATTTTGGAAGAGTGATCGAAGACATGCCTGTGCATGTCCACCTCCTCAACTGACCATTCCTGTTAGATCCCTTCTCCCACACCCTACTCGGGCTCCAACTCTGAATAATCTCTGTCTGATGCCTGTTCAGGAAGATGCTGCTTGCTATGACGGAGACTGATACTACCAACTATTCTTGCAGCAGATGTAGATGCACTTAGTAGGTGGAGTTCTTTGGTGCCCAGATATGACCCTCCTGAAGGTAAGTCACCCACACCTAATGGCAACCATCTGTGACAACCTTTGAACAATCTAGTGCAACTCTACGCATCGGTTTAGGTCAGGGAGTTAAGAGGCATGGTCTTTTCAGAGGGGATAAATGACTCAGAGAATTACTTAGGACACACACTACTGAAAAGTTGCTGTATTCCTTGTATGTTTTTCAGTCTCTCCCAGGCTAACACATTGGCAGGACTGAGAGCTGTTGACTTCTGATCAGCTGCAATGCACTGCAGCAAGGCGTGCTCGAGCACGCAGCTTTCCTTGAGCTGGTGCAGTGTGAGGCAGAGTTGTTCCCTGTAGTGGACTCAGAATACGAAAAATTTATTCCACTGTCCTCAGATCCACCCAGTGGAATGTAAAGACAAATGAAGAAATAGTTTAGATTAAATTTGAAGTTATTAAATTTAGGTAAATGTGCAGACTGTTAAGAGGACTTTCCCAACCATAAAACCAATATAAATGTTTTTGTTACTGTTTATTCTTGTAGCTCCAAAGCTGATAACTTTTTAATAACCTATACCTCTGCAGTGTTAGAAACCCAAGGCCAATTTACTTGTGCTTCTGCATGAGGCTGGGAAGATTTTGCTTCTACTTTAACAATTAAAGATGCTTTCATAGCACAGAGATGGACATAAATTGTTTATAATTTTCACATTGTCCCCTCACAGAAAATTATCTTCAGAGCACACAGTGCTATCCAAAAATTGAAAGATGAGATAAAAGCATAATTTCAGATTTGGAGACTAATATGAATAAGAGAAGATTTGTTGGACAATAGACTAAAAGAAATGAAGCTTTGTACCGCAAATGTTGGGTGGGAATAGTACTCATCGTAGCTCTTTTCACAATCTGCAGCACTTTCAGTAGTGTTTCGTAATGTGAAGACTGGATAATATATCAGCACGTAGGCAAATGATAACTAATATAACGTATTTATTCTACTTGGTTTTGTTATGTATTTTGTTATTTTGGTACAGTCTCCATGTTAACTTTTTTAAAGAATAAAAGTATTCCAGTTAGCTTTTTACACACAGAACATTAAAATAAGAAAAAATGTAGTCCTTGCATTTATTCAGAAATCAAAAATTAGGCATTTAAAATGTTAATGAAAGCTGTTGAGTAATTAAATTTAATAATTTTGTACATTGCTTCTTCAAATTATTCACTAGTCTTGTATTAGTGAAATACATAGTATTTCACTAATAACAAGTAGAAAATAGACTTCACAGTTCAATTAAAGATAAAACAGAAGACACTTTAAAGGTTTTCCATTCTATTCTATTTCTATGCTGTATCTCTCCCTCTCAGTTTCAGAGGGAGGCAGGAAGTCAAGGAGTTTCTGCTGTAATAAAAAGGCACTTCCAATACGTGCATTCCCATTTCTCCCTCTTAGCTCCACGCAAACATGTATTTCCCTTCCCTTCAGCCAGCACGGAGAGACACTGTGGGCCTGATTCTCAGCCCAGAGGAACTCTCCATGCCCATCAGTGAACTTACTGTGAACTTACCTTGGACTAACTGAATCGTCACTAAAATCAGAATCCAACTCCACATCTCTGCAGCTGAACACGAGTAGGCATGCAGGAAAGTCCTAACACCCTGCCCTTTTCTTCCGATTTTCCTCCTTTGGTATCTTCACAATTCCTCCTGAAAGCTGGAGCCACAGGACATGGGAATCCTGCATTTACTACAAACTGAGGATTCAACAGGGGAAGACGAGTATTTTGCAACAAATTTAAGAGATGAGCAGCTTGGATCTGATGCCTTGTTTCTTATGAATTGTATTAATAAAGACACCCATTTTTTTCCTGTTGAGTGAGATCTGGAGCAAGGTTATTCAAGAATTACAGAAGAGATCTGAATTATTTTAATATTATTTTCTCTTGAACCAGAGGGAAAGTATGAAATGTTTCTTACCATTTAAGTCTTTTTTCTTATGTCTTTTCTTGCTCTAATGGTGAATGATTAAAAGTTAGATGAAATATCAGCCTAAGTGAAGTTAGTTATGCTGAATCTTCCAGCTGTAGCTCAAGATTTGTAGATCTAGCCTGCATTTTCACTACACACTTTAAAAGGCCTACATCAATTCCAGGATTCCTTAATCCAAGAATGCATACGTGTACAGACTAACGTATCTTCGTTGGAGAGATTGTCCTCAGTTTATAGGGCTTTACCTCTATTAGGAACAATACAGTGAGGTCCTTTTGGAAATCTGGACCCTAGTGGGATACTTAAAAATGCTCAACATATGTAGATACTTAAAAGCTCAGTAGTAGGTGCCTATGTGCATCTTCAGTTATATAAACATTTTTTAAACACCTGAGAGCTGGAAATTCAGTTCTGAGTCAATTTTCAAAATGAAATTTCAGTTCCTAAAGTAACTTGTATGTCTTCATAAGTTTTACTCTGTAGCCATTTTTCATGGTTTTGATGTATTGCATCTATCAGTTACTAATTAATTTAATGAACATATTGATACAGAAATTCTTCTAAACTCAAAATGTAAGCCCTATGATACTGTCCCACAAACACTGGTTTTTCTCTCATCTGTACATGGTTTTTATTCTCATCTTTTACAAGGTACATCTGTAGAAGGAACAAGCATACAAGAGGTACAGTTATTCAGCCAGTATCTAATTGTGACTGGAATCTTCTAATTGTTCTAACAATACTAGTTAACCATCAGGGTCCAAAAGGTATGTGCACTCTATCTTCTGCTTGGATTTTTAGCTTTTTTTTTTCTTTTGGGTGCTTGAAGCAGCCAGTGACACAGGACATCAGCCGTGTGCTTCACTAGAGAGGTTGGTGCTTGGGAGTGTGTCTGTCACTATTGTAATTAACCACATGCTAAGAGCTGTAAGCAACCTGGGAAGCTTGATTGCGTCATGCATCAAGGAAAGGACAGCTCAAGAATTTGTGAGTCTTTTTAAATTAAAAAAACCACCATGGCCAACCAAAGAAATTACTTCAGATACAGTCCTGGGTTCTGTGTGTTTGATCAAAAATGCTAGGTTAACAAAGTAAATAACGAAGGTGATTTGACAAGGAGTGTCATTATAAGAGATAAATTAAATAAATCAAGTGAATCACTGATAAAATTAATTTACACATATTTAAACATGATTTGATCATGCTCAGTGTTTCTGGCACATTATGATTATAGGATCTGATTTCCCAGCGCTTTACTCCTGATTTATGCTAAAGAATGAGGTATACCATTGGTTTCAGACTGTTTTAACTTAATGCTAAATTAACCTTAAATTATGGGTTGGATCTCATTGCATTTCTGATTCCCAAAATTAAAAGTGTGTTTGAGAAGCAGAGCTGGGGGGGAGGGAGAGAGAGTGCAAGGGAGAGAGAAAGCACGAGTGCGATGTACTGCCCAGATGTCTCTAGTAAGAACTGTCTCTAATGCTGGGAAGCAATACATTACACCGCTGTCCCTACTTCTCTTTTTTATTTGTGAATGTTTGCCAGAGATTATTATCACGCTATTTCTCATCAGAGCTGGAGTTCTAGTTTATCAAAGTGTCAGCATAAGGACTAACACTAGGGCAAATTTGCTGCAATATGGCTAGACCGTGAGCCTCGGTCTGACAGCAAACTCACTGGAATGAAGCCTATCTCTGTAGCTAAAAAGGTTGTGTAAAAATTATTGGGCAGCAAAGGACAGATTTTGCAGGTACTTAAGCCTTAAATAGTTTAGTGTGGTGTTTATTATTATAGTTTTCAAAACTGCATGTCGGGCACTGTTATTTTACTGGGAAGCAGGCATACAGGCATTTTGAAAAAACATAGTGATTTTTGTTTCTTGTGTTACTGCATGGCTGACACTACAAAGCGATTTCTCAGTCGCCGGGGCTTCACAGGCCGGGAGGTGCCACACCTCTCAGGAGTCTCCAAACCTCTTCCTTAGAGCCCACGCTCGTAGTCACAAGGAGAGCTCCATCTGGATTTATGATAGTCCCCCCCGTTCTGTTTTTCAATTGTTCTAATCATCACGGAATTAATCACAAATATTAGAGATTTTCTAATTATGATGCATATAGCAAATAGGAGCATGCATAGTCACTCTTTTTAGAAATTTAACTCATTTAACAATAATTGAAAGAAATGCGGAACATTGTGCTATTTTGCCCTGTTCTCCTTGACAGCAGCTCTGCACCTATAAACTGCGGGTATCCCTTACCCCAAATCTTATTTGAGCTTTAAAAAGCACTCAGACTATTCGCAATCTTTTATGTTTAGTGTATTCATGAACACAGAAACACAAAGTTCATGGCTCAAACAGAGTAGGGGACAAAAGGGAGGCAGTAGGATGAGGGGCTGAAAATGCCAAAGAACTGACATTCATGATGGTACCAGTGGCAGCACGTAGCGGTGCGTCACCTGCAGCGAACTGTTTGGCAGCCTAACCCCAAACGAGCACAACAGAAGGCCATCACGGAAAGAGCCTGCATTGCGTTTTTGCAGACTCCTGCTCTCCTTTTGCAGCTCTGAATCAGAGTATGGTGCCCACTTACATCACCTGGCCTTGCAGAATAAAGCTGAAGAGTTTGGGAATTACACCCAAAAGCACCATTAATCTCATGGACTTCTCCTGGGACCAAACCTTCCCCAAAGTCATGAACCCTTGCCGTATGCTCTGATGACTAAAACTTTACCTATAAATTGATCACTTACGTCAGCAAAGTTTTTACTAGACACACTTTTTCCTCAAGACACGCGTTTGGTTAGTGGAACTAGAGTAAATATTTCATAGGATGATAGCAGCAAAACTGAATGGCAGACACACACCTTTACTGATCTTGGACTTGCTGCCTGGACATCGTAGTGAAAGCCACACTGGAGACTCGTGAATGGATGCCTAGTCACTGTTCTCTGTGAGGCAGACTCAAGTCCTGGGCCTGAAGTGCTTATGCAGATAAAACACTGTCCGTTGGAAGTCTGCGGGAGTTTTGCCCAGGTAAAAGTTGATGGAACGGTCCCAAAGAACAGTCATTGCAGGGGACCTCGTGGGTTAAGGTCACTGCTGACTTTCTACGGGAGAGGGATCAAGGACCTTCTGCCAGGAGTGCTTTCCTGGGTCTAGTCACTCAGACTCTGGTATTGTTGGTAATCGTTGTGGGCAGCCGTTGTGATGAAAAATTACAAGGATGTCTTTGAAGGGGTGTAATTTTTATGATCTAAAGACTTTTTTGTTTAGAAATAAAAGGCAAACCACACATGTTTAAGACAGTTCCTTTTTCCTGCCACTGAAGGGACGTAAACATGGATTTAAGTAATTTTTCTGTTTGTTTTTCTGTGGCTCTGGAGCTGTATCAAATCTCTACTGTTACTTATTTTTCTTTTGCTTTAGAAGTATCTTAAAACATTCAGTGTTCACAGAATATTTTCTCCAGTACAAAGACTGTTCTGAAGGAGAACATCAAATACTAAAACTCTGCCTGATCCAAAATTGTTAGTTTTAAAAGAAAAGCATTTCCTCCTTTTTGAAAGTTTCTGAATTATAATAAGCTCCTTTCTGTATCAGGTCTTTGCTACTACAAGAACTATTCTGAATAACCAAAAATCAGAAAAAGAAAAAAGCTAGTTATAGAACAAAACTCCCTGAAGAAAAAAAAATGATGCAAAATAACAACTAAAATACTGTCTTCTACCAGGCCTGGTTTTAAAATTGATGTTTACTTTCTTCTCTAGGCCTGCGACCAGACTTCTATTGCTGAACTGAGGTGTTTAATCCAAGATTTGAATAATACGGTAGTATACATTAGACCCTAAAGTGTATATTGGGGATTGAATGCTTGCCTATGTAATCAAGTCCCCCAAGACAGTAGCATCTTGCGCTATGCGCGCTATATGTAGGTGATGCCGTGTTGAAAGAAGCTGTACTCATACATGCCATTTATTGCTATTTGTTGTCGTTCCTTTTTAAGATGATTCACAGGACTTAAAATGAGGCAAAAATATGGTTTAAGCATATGTCACTATGCAAATTCACTGGTTCACCCTCTAGGTTGCAATGGACTGTGAAAATTTCAGCTTACTTGGAAAATGCTGTTTACCAGCTTATTTATTAAAGCTTGTCCGTGAAAGGCAAGTCTACTTGAGCTTCGTCCAGGGGTGAGAATTTGGCTTTAAATATGCTTCATTTATTTAATAAAACCCTCTTGAATAATTCTGACTCTGATTTTACAGCTGTGTGAATACGTTTCTGTTATTTTTCAACTTGATAGCTGTTCTAAAACTCTGATATTTCACTCCTGGTCACTTTGAACTTACATGATTTCATTTTGGGGGGATGAGATTTTGTAGAACTGTGCTTTGAAAACGTGCTGTAAATCAGTCGTGCAGTTCACCTATTTGCCCCCTTCAGTGCAGGGTTCAGCTTCATGTTATACACCATTCAGTTTACCTGCAGTCAGATGCTAAAAATGACAGTCCTGTTTTCCTTCTCTCTCTGTCCCATATATTTCCACTCCATCCCTTACATAAAATCTGGGTTGAAAAGTGACTTAATTCAAGTCACTGGTCTGACAGTATTTTAGTTGTTAATTTGCATCATCGTTTTTTCTGGTCTTGCTTTGGCTGAGTCAGATTTCTGCTCAGGTGGTGAGCTGGCCCAACTCACCCTACAGCCACTGAGTTAGTAGGCTGAATGTAAGCAAAATGAGGGGCAGACCATACAGATTATGTATGACACAAAAATAGCAGTCTCCGTGACTAAAGAGTTCTTTACTCTTGATATTAGCTACGTCTGGGCCAAAGTCCACTGCTCCATGCTGCCTGAGCCAGCTGCATCGACATTGCCTGCAGTGGCAGGTTTTGGTCTCTGAATCTTCCCCGCCTGTGCCGGAGTCATCCCTCTTGACAAGCCGGTGTAGGGGTGATAAAGGAGTTTTGGCTCAAGCCTGCGTGACGATGTTGTCATGCTAATCTGAATACCAGAATTTACAGCTGTTTTTGTGAGGCCAGACTGTAAAGTTGTAGCATGGCACTACAAGGGGCTGGCCGACACGCTGGGCAGAGTTGGGCGCTCTCGGCGCGGCTGCGGTGGGTCACCCTCAGCAGTGAGGGAGTGAGCGTCCTCCTCACCTGGGATCCAAGCTCCTGGCGTCTGTCCTCTCTACAATGGAAGTGGTAAGAGAAACAAATGGTACTAGTTTGTATTTTCTTTCTGTGAAAGAAAATGTGTAATACAGGACTGAAAAAATACATACAATCTTTCACAGACCTTTATTTTAACTGAGGAGTTTAATCTATGTCAATACATAGCATTTAAGTAAAATAATGCAACTACGTATATTCATGTAATTAGAAGACAGTTATCTGCCTGAAGGACCTTTTAATGATTTTATTGTTGGACTTTTTCTCTAGAATGAAAAAAAATTGATGTGACTAGAATCATCTGAAGTCTCTGGGGTACGTATTCTATATATCTCCTGCATGTAAATTTACATATATTTTGGAATGTAAATACAGTCACAGCCTACTTTATATGGGGGGCATGAGAATCTAATAAAAAGTATAATAACAAAAAGTGTTGACATGAATAATAGAAGCTTTGTGTTTATGCAGTAGAGAATAAGAATTTATATTAAATTAGGTTACTGGAAATATGCATAATTTTTACCATCACTAGAAAAATACTTGATAGAAGTCAGTGAGGGTAGTTGGTTACCGTTGTCATTTGTCTGAGTATTACCAAAAGAGATGGTTGACTAGAAATAAAATACAGCAAATATTTTTAAAAGAAAAGAGCAAATCACTGTGCAGTTGCTTCTTTATCATTCATAGCATGGGATGCATATTAGTCATCATAAACGCTGTGCTGGGGGAGTAGATGCTTTAAAAGCTTTCTTCTTCTTCTGGAAACATCTTGGATGAAGAGCATAGACGGAAATCCCTAGAGAAGAATAAACTATTATGTTTATAAGAACATCCTATTGACTGACTAATTAGAAGGATACTAAAAAATTCCCAGGGGAAATGATCTAGACCTCTATGACTTTTACAGTCAATACTTTGAGCAAATTTTTTTTATAATGGCAGAGAAATCCATTTAAATTGAAAATACTCTGTATCAAACTTCCTAATCTGACCATAGATTCAAAACCAACCAGTGACAGTGAAGAAAATGATAAAATTAAGCACGTGGTAGAGAAAAAAATTCCTGTACTGAGAGTGTGCTGTAAGTTCAAAGCTGCTTTACTACCTAAATTGGTGAGAGTTTATTTCAGTAAGAAAAGAATCAAATACTGTATTTGACAAACAAAATTATTACCTTAAAAGAAAGAAAATGAATGCCTCATATCTCCAATGCCCTGTCCAAAGGGTTGGTCTCTCCTCTGCCTGTCATTTTCATGCCACCTTCTATTACAGCGAAAGTACTGCAGGTGCAATCAGAGCGATGTCACTAAGGAAGAGTCCCCAAGCAGAAGCTGAGGGGCTTTCTCTCTTTACAGTGGGAAAACATGGGAAAACTCACGAGCCTTTCAGGGAAGGGATAGGCAACAGGCAGAGGAGCAGGTCAGTGAATCCAGCATTTTACTTTTCTGGCGGATTCCTATCTTTCATTTAGTTTCTGACCTCTCGCCTCTTCTGTCTCCCCTCTCTCTCTGTCAAATTTCTTTCTCTCCGATGGAGCCAACTTCAAGGAAATTTCAAGATCATCTTCAAGAATTTACTATGTCAGTTGCCAGCTATTTAGAGCTATCCTACGAAAAGTACCACTTAGTCTTTATTATAAAAAGTTTACCTGATCATAGCAATATCTGCAGAAAAAAACCCCTATAATTGTTACTGACTGGAATGATAGAGCTGAGCCATATCAGTTTATTTGAATGTCCAAAAAATTATTCATATCCTTTTTTTTAAAATTATGAACTGCAGTTTTGGTGAAAATTAATAATGATGAACTTGAAAAAGATACAGTTTTGTCCCATATTTTTCTTAATTTCAAAGCCTTCTTTGTAAGACAATTTACAAGTTTGTTTTCAGTATCTTTACAGTGAAAATATCTTACACACATATTATGAACTCACAAGCCTAAAAAGCAAAATTCAGTTTATAAAGTCAGTACACTGTACCTGTCTGCTGGTAAATAAATATAAAAGAATATTCAATTCAGCAATACATTAAACATACCACATATCCTTTGTACTCTTCCCAGGGAGGATATATACAATATGAAAGATTTATATGGATTGGTTTCACATAATATCATGCTTTTCTTGGTGTTATGTTTTTTTGATAGCTTGTGTATATAACATCAGCATAGCCTAGAAGTTTGTTTTCATCTGGAGCTCTGCTACAGCTCTGTCTATCATATAAACAAGGAATTAGCATGGATCCCTTCAAACACAATACACTTACTCTGAAGGTCTTTCTAGCTCCGACTGTGATTGAACAGCATTCTGCTGTAAGTTCCTGTGTTATTTCACTTCATCCTAACATTTCATTCCCTTTGTCAGTTCTTTCTGGCAAATACAAATGATTCGCATGGTGAGGAACGAGAGGGGAAATGCACAATAAGCTGTCCTTTCTCAGTGCCAGGCCTCCTCGCTTCCTACTCCCAGCTCACATGCGGAACCGAAAGCCTGGCCAGCGCAGGTGTCAGCAGGCACACGGCAAGAGACAGACAAGTCTGACCTGAAGTTTGTGGTCAGACTTATTTTTTCCAGTGACGGTGTGCTACGTTTTCAGCAGCCACGTTTTTTCAGAGTTCATCTGCTCTGCCAAACTAGAGCATTGTGGGTGTCGTCTGGGAGTCCGAGACCACTGATAATCTGCATTGCCCCGGGACCGAGGTGTGCTGGAGCGCACCTGGGCTCCCTTTCTAAGGCAACCCAGGCAGGTGTATTGGGTTTGCGTGGCAAGGGTTCGGTAGCAGGGGGCTACAGGGCCGGCTTCCGTGAGAAGCTGCTAGAAGCTTCCCCTATGTCCAATAGAGCC
>NW_009186990.1:0-18970 GCF_000690835.1 Fulmarus glacialis | reverse complement strand
CAAGTCGAGTCTGTTTTGCCCATGATGGTAATTGGTGAGTGATCTCTCCTTGTCCTTATTTCGAGCCTTTCTCTTCCCTGTACAGCTGAGGAGGGGAGTGACAGAGCAGCTTTGGTGGGCACCTGGTGTCCAGCCAGGGTCAACCCACCACAGCAGGTAGAGGTGCTGCACATCACACACAGTTGCATCCCAGCGCTCCCTACAAAAAGGGCAACATAACAGTGGGTGCAGCTCACTTGCAAGTCTGCCAACTCTTGATAGCTCCTTAAATCCCACCATGCCTTCACACCTTGCACACATTCACCATCCTCAGGTACACATTGTAAAAAGCCACTCAGTCCCATCTCTTTGGCACCACAGAAGCAGCAAAACACCTAGGAGCAACCTAAGCTCAGAAGAGGTTCAGACACTCATCAGTACAAAAAGACATGAGGATTCATCACTGCTCTGGCAAGGAGGCTGCCTGACAGGACTGTATTCTGGAGCATGGCAGACCTGCCCTAGGCCGGCTGATCACAAAGCAAGGAGTCCAAAGAAGTATCCACATCTGTGACGCTAACCTTTGCAGATGATGCTAACCTTTGCAGACAGACAAGTCTCCAGAATCCAGGAGACCCACCTGTAGCTGCTTTCTCCTCCTCTCCCCTTCATAAGGAGCTGAAACCAGGACATGTGGACCAGGTAAACATCTGGAGAGAAGCTGAGTTGTGGTGAGTATGTTTAACGTTTTGGGAGTAGGGAGCAAGGGTTGTGTAGGTGATGGGAGACTGCTCTGCTTAGATTTGGGTCATCTGATAATGATGGGCAAGTTCTAGCCAGACAAAGACAAAGACAGGACATAGAGCTCTTGGGGAGAAAGGGAGCCTTTCAGAAACAACCCACCCCTTCCCTATCCATCTGCTCTCTCCTTCTCCCCCCCACCCCTGGATGAAGGGGAATTCTGGACTGCTTGTGAGTGGAGCCAATGGTAGGTGTAGCACATTGGCTGGCAACTCCACCTGGTAGCAAGCTGTGCCATGGCCAGGTTACTGCTATGGCTGACTGCAGTGCTAGAAGGCATTTCTTTCCTGAGGGACATAGACCTTCCCAGGCACCTGCAGGTGACTTGTGCACATGACCCTCCTTCCCCCTGCTGTGCCAGCCTGGATTAGCTGCCATGGCAGCATGTTCAAGTTGTTCTACGCAACTGCTGAATGCAAACACACCATTCAGATTGGTAAACAATTACCTGGCAGAACTCTGTTATGATTACATGGCATGATCTGGTCATGATCAGGCCCTCCCCACCCTAGCTAGACATCCTCTCAGGCACCTCCCCCTTCTTCTGGCCTTGGCTTGAGTCATGGGCTTGTTGAGGCACAAGTTAGCATCCTTCCCTCTGGGGATTTTCTACGCATGGTTCTGGTCACATTCTGGTTGTTTCACCTCCTCATTGCTAGCTCACTAGCAAAACAGGGTATGGCTCTGCACAGTATCAATTAAGTCTCGGAAGGAGAAAGGGGTTTCCTGGCCACCCACCGGGACAGTAGGACAAGGTGGTGACTGCTGCTTGCTTTCTGGGGAAGTGATCCCAGGCGAAGGGGCAACAGTAGGGTTATGTGCCAGGTTTGGAGAAGGGCCATGTCCCACCCACTTGTCTCCTAGCTCCCCATGCCGCTGGGTCCTTGGTGAAGCGCTCCATTAGTACGGCTCACAAATGTGTATCCTCTGAGAATAAGGAAGTTTGGGAAGGGAGCGTTGTTGGTAACTCCCTGTGTGGACCCTGACAGACTAGTTAGGGCCATATAATCCATAGCCCAAGGACTGTACCATCTGCAGGGCAGGTAGGTAACTCGACGTCACGAATGTCTCTCTGTCAGGAAGGGAGTGCCACCCGATGTGTGCTGAAAAAGAGCAGAATACTCGGACAGGAGAAGGTGAACTTGGTTAGTATAACTGGTCATGGCACCTGAGCCACTTGAAAGTGAGAAAACACAGAAGCACCCTTTGCAGGCATCCTATATTGGCTTGTTACCTGGGCTGTAGGTACACTTCAAGTGGTAAAATGTGAAAGTAGGTTTCTCAGTTTTTCTGCAGAGGGGAATGTTTAACACTAGATTCGCACTGTGCACATGTATGCTTCATCCTTGTCCAGGCACTGCAATAGCTAACAAAGACTTCTGCCCACGGCAGGTCTGGAGTGCTGTGTGGTTGGTGCTAGCTTCCCTTGTCCATGCCTGGCCCTCTAAAAAAAGTGAGACTGTTTTGGACTATACCTGAAGCCTGGCCTACAGACAGAGGCAGGCCCGCTCTTCTCCTGCGCACATGCACGGGTCAGGCGAGGCGTGCTAGATCCCCCCCAGTTTGCCTAGCCATCTGATGGAGATGGAGGGTGGCCCTAAGGTGGGCTGGCTGCCCCTCAGTTTCAGGATGGAGCCTGAAGGACAGCAAATAATGAGATCTAGATTATTTAGAGCACGCTGGGGTGATCGCAGGAGTTATCTGAGGCAGGGGAGTTTACTGAACTTTGCATAGTAGAAAAGCTTCTGGCTGAAGATTGCAAAGACCTGTGGGATAGCTCAGGGAGACCCTTCCAAAGCATGGGACTGACATCCTGATGGGCTTCGCCAAGGCCAGTGCACCGAACTGGGTCTGGCAAATGATATATGCATCTGTGTGCTGTTAACAGAGAGAGAATGGGCACAGCCAGAGTAATCAGTTTAATTAAATGCTTTGTATCTATAATTTGTCTGATTTCAGAGCATATTAAATTGAAATTAAACTTCCAATATATTATTACAGGAACATATTCTGTTTCCTTTATGTCCCATTATAGCTGTGATTAATATATTCAAAAGTATACATTACCCTGCCACAATAATGAACAGAGCTAAACGAATATAAATATCTGCAGTAAAATACAATGAAGTCCTGTGGTGCAATGGTAATGTTAGTTATTTTTGCATGAATAAATGAAGGTACGGTGTGAAATTCCATAACTCTAACCAAAGTCTCCAGCCAGCATGGAGCGTCAAGTCTTTGCAGAACTAGTCTGTTGTAAATATTTGTTGCTACTAATTTAATGCTTAGTCATAAAATAAACCATTTTATTCTTCTATGTGATTCCCTATCTCCACTGTGTTCCACTTTCATTCTTTTCTGGAAATGAAAGCTTGAGATTTGATTCTGACAGGGTCAATTTTGGATGTAAAAATCAACAGAGAAGCACTTGCTCTAGTCTCTTATAGTAAGTGTTTCAGCACTTGTGCCTGATTGCTGAGAATCCTTTGGTGCTGAATTTTATTGGCCAGATTAATTGATTTTTTTAAGACCAGAGGAGAACAGTATCATTTGGTCTCAGCTCCCTCATAGCACATAACTTTAACTGAATTAGAGCATATATTAAAGAACAATAAAATGTTGTTTGCATAGAAAACTCCACATGCTTTGGTAAGGTAGTCTAAAGATTAAATATTGTTATATTTAAATATCTGCACCTTGTTTCTCTTCCCAATTATCTAGTTTGATCATTTTCATCCACTGTATCTCTTACTTAAGCTGGGCAAGCGTTGGAGTTTTTCTTTCAATAGATGCAGGATAATAACCCATCTAGAACCCCATGAATGTGCCAGTAAGTCTGCATAAAATATGGATGGAAGCTTATATTGGGAAAATATAGATTGGCTTTTATTTTCAAAGAGACAAAAAATGTAAGAATGTTTTGGGTTAATTCATAATGTCTTTTCTATAAAGAAAATTAATTTTTCTTCAACTGGTTAAATAAACTCTTTTAAGCTTTTTTCTTTTAAAACATTTTTCGATTTCTCATTAGAAGTGCTACAGAAAAAAAAACCACGTTCATTTTAAAAATGCCTTAACGAAAAAATTGAAGCAATGCTGAAAGACATTTAGCAAATGTAGAAATGAAATATTCTTGTATCTTAAAAATTCTCCACATTCCTATTGATCTTCTTTCTTTCTTTTCAGATACGTTGTACTGAAATTTTCACCTTGTACTGAAATTTGTAATTTTCTTGGTTCCTCTGAAATACTACTTCACATCAAATGAATTGATTACTGAAATAAAAAAGTCAGCAACCCATAATCATTATTCTCTTGACTACTAGACTAAGGAGCGCTTTACTATCCAAATCTTCTCCAGTGCAAATACATAGAGAGCATAAACAAATCAGCTCTTATTTTGTTTTTGAAGTACACTGGGGAAGTAAAAAGTACAGTGTAAAACAGGCTTTCCAAACTTCTGCCCAAGCTTGCAACTCTTTTCCAAAGTCTTTCTGATTTAAAATGCAAATTCTGAAAGGGTATATAGATTTTCTAGTACTTTCATTACCAAACATGAGTTCAGAAGTACTAGCAATGTTATTATACTGATGATATTCGTAAAATTGGAGAATCATGTAATTTGGAAGGGATCTCCAGACCTTGTCTGGAACAATGTGCTGCTCAAAGCAGGGCCAGCTAGAGCGGATAACTGAGGGTAATCCCCTGCCTGTACAAAGATTACCTTAAACGACTACACTGGAACTTGTATTCAGATGTTATCTGCCATGAACCTTGATCCTTTTTCTGAGTCGCCTCTTGCCAGGTTAAGTGAGTGACAGCTAAAAAAAGAATGGTTTAGGTCTGTTGAACTTTTGGATGCGATCTCACATCTTCCTGACAGATCCCCAGTGCATGTTAAAATGGCATAAAGTAACTCCAATGCATTTCTAAATGTGCTATCAAGGGTACCTTTGGCATGCAAGAATCCTGAGATGCCCCAAAGGCAGCTTCGTATCTCTCCTTGCTGTCCCTGCCACAGGGACTTGTCAAGATTACTTTGGGGATGGAAGAGTAAATCAGGAGCGTCATTCACTCCACGATCAGTGGCTGGTTGCAAGATCTGTAGTTTTTCTGCTTTTATGGAAGAATTCTAGCTTGTGTTGGGGCTTGCTTTGACCTCAGGTAGCTTCTGGAAGAAGGGGAAGCCATTGCTTGCTGCCTTCCAGGGGGTGCCTGGAATAAGGCCAGAGAGTCTTCTTAGCCTAATCATTTGCAGATGTTTAGATCCCCTTTAATCCAGGCTTAGTAGACTGGAGAATCCAACCTGACAAATACTGCTGTGACGGTAGGTCATGGGCAGAGCCCTACTGCCAGGCTATGGGGGCTGCAAGAAAAAATTGTTTGAACTTAAAAATACACAGTTGCCTGCATCCCAGGTGAAGTGCTCTCAAAAGCAGCTACTGAGCATTTTGTACTGCCTGCAGGATTTAAGAGTTCTTGGATAAAAACCATACGTAGGAGCAAAAAAGGTCACATTTCTACATCATGGCTGAAAAGTCCTCATGCGAAAGGAATATGCACATTTTTCTAGGAATCTGGAGACAGCAGAAAACGTTTCTTACTATTTCTCTTGCTGATTATCAGGTGGAGATAGTAAGTTCCTGGGCTAACCACTTTTTTGACAAACAAAAGGACGTTGTCCTACTTAGAGTTCAAATAAGGTTTTAGTTCAGTGTTTTCCTCTTTTCTGTTAGTGTACTTTTGTGCTGCTGTCTTCAGCAGGTTATGCTTGAGCCAGTTTTTTTTTCTTTTTTAAGACACTCGCTATTTCTATTTTTGAAAATAAAGTTGTGAAAACTATGTCAATGTCAAGTACTGGGTAAAAACTGCTAGAGGTGACGGTATCAGGATGTGGTTTTACAGGCTTGTATAATTTTTGAAATTGATTAAAAACAAGAATAGAAATTCCTTTCCTGATATGTTAATTCTTTAAAAAAGTAGGTTTTCTTTGTTCAGCATAGATCTTTGAAGGTCTTAAGCAATCCCACTAGAAACCTGATTTTTATTAGCATTTTAGCAGAAATACTTGTGGAAAAAATACTTTAAAATTTGTTTGGAGAACTTTAGAACATAACTTTGCTTTACTCATCCACAATATTGTCTGATCTTTTAAAATGAGAAGAGAATTTTGCGAAAACTGGCTAAATGTTATGATAGTGATGGTCTCATGTGATCAGTAGCAAGCTGGTACTGTTACAATACTTAAAATGTAGCATTAAGTCATTACTTCTCTGTAATATATGGATCTATCTAGGAATTTGTTAATAGTGCTGGTCCTAAACCCTGGATTTGACAATCAGAGGCTTTTGGTCTATGTTATGACCAGTGAAACTACTGTTTTAATTTTCAGGAAAATGGGAGTTTAATTTACAACAAAAGCAGGTTCCTTCACATTACATCACTTTGTGCTGACTTTCCCTGGTACCACTTCTGCACTTTCTGCTAATTCTGCCAACGTGTTAAAGGGCAAGAGTGGCAAGCAGTCACAGGACCCTCAATGCATGTGGAGGGACTGAGGAAAGCTTTAGGGTCGAGTAGTTCTTCAGGATTGTATTTCTGCTACCTGGTCCATCAATTTATTTTCTAAATGTACCATATGAACAAACGTTACTATTTTCAAAGTATATTGAAAGTGACATCAACTCAATTAAAAATCTTAATTGTGGGGAGAAGCAAGAGATTTTGAACAGCTGAACTACCTCACTTTAAAATCCTTGTGATTACAATTTCAGCAATAGGAAATATTCCTATAAATGAATATTTGCCCTACCTCTGAGTAATTTTCAATGTTTCTTGTGCCACATATCAGAATGGCTTACTCATCATAATTATACACCATTTTGAGTGCTGAGGAAGTGCTAGTGAGTCTTTGCAGCACTTCCCAGGCAGGCTGTGTCTAGATCTGGGTTTATCCCTTTTAATGCCAGGCCTGGACCTCATTCTTCAGCCTCAGGAAGTATGTATTGGAGGACTTTAATTAGAAAACAGGGAAGAGAGTCAAAGAGCTTATGTTTCAAAGAAATAAACTGAACATTGAGTATCCATATCAAGGTAGCACTCTATCTGTAGTATGAACAATCAAGGAATCTGAATGAGAGGAAATGGAGTGAAAATGCTCGATTAGATTACAGCATAAAAATAAACAGTCTCTGAACTGAATTAAACTGTTGACATTTATATTAAAATAGAAAAGGCTATAAGAACAGTATATACGTTATTAAAATGCCCTAAGGTCATCATGCTTCAAAACTCCCCTCAGATTTACATACTTCTGGAAGATTTATTAAAAATGCACTTTTAAAAGAAGAATAAAGATGACTCTGGTATTTTTGAAAACTACCAAGAACCAAGGAGAAACTCTACCTGACACAGGAGAACATACAGCAATTAATTGACAGATCACATTTATGTAAGTGATAGATAAAATAGAATATTACTGAGTTAACTTCTCAAGTTACTGTTCAATCTTGTAACTTTGGAAATGAAAACAATTGGTAGTGATTTTCTTATTGATTTATTCAGAAGTATGAATGTTATATTAAGCACATGATTTTTCTAAGATTTTTGAAAACTGCAGTAGAGCAACTTGTTTTCAGAGTATTCTCACTTCAAATATAGCAGCAAATGAAAGGGAATATAGTAACCACTCAGTCGAAAAAAAAAAAAAACCCCAAACCAAAAAGAACACTAAACAATGGTAAACTTACATGCAAAGGAATAAATTTTCCTATAATCTCACAAAGATATGCATTTATAAATTCACAGAATCATTAGAATAGTTTGGGTTGGAAGGGACCTTTAAAGGTAATCTAGTCCAACCCCCCTGCTGTGGGCAGGGACATCTTCAACTAGATCAGGTTGCTCAGAGCCCCGTCCAACCTGACCCTGAATGTTTCCAGGGATGGGGCATCTACCGCCTCTCTGGGCAACCTGTGCCAGTGTTTCACCACCCTCATCGTAAAAAATGTCTTCCTTACATCTAGCCCAAATCTATCCTCTTTTAGTTTAAAACCATTACCCCTTATCCTATCACAACAGGCCCTACTAAAAAATCTGTTGTCGATTTTTTTTGCAAATTATTTGCAAATTATTTGCAAATCATTGCAAAGTTTTTTAAAGCAAATTCCTTACTAGCTTTTCTTTGTTCAGGTTGTCCAGTCAGGAT
Organism: Fulmarus glacialis; assembly: GCF_000690835.1. Classification (NCBI taxonomy): domain Eukaryota; kingdom Metazoa; phylum Chordata; class Aves; order Procellariiformes; family Procellariidae; genus Fulmarus; species Fulmarus glacialis. Next base: position 10,983 of record NW_009186990.1, on the reverse strand, counting down.
TGTTAAAGAAATTCACAACACAATCTATAGTTTACAGCTACCAAACTGAAATTAAATCAGATAAGGTAGGCATCTTCCTTTTTAGAAAGCAGAACCAGAAAGTACAACTTTTTGTATTTTAGGGGTCTCTATGCATTGTTTACTATAGACTCAAGGTACAAATGGAAACTATAATCATTCTGCTATATATGGCATATCTTAGCAAAGCCACTTTATGTACCTATCTAGTCATTAAATGCCTACCTGGAATTTAAGTGCGTGCCAGAAAAATAAAAGCATGGAAAAATAATGATGAATATGATTTCTTTTAATGTCATTTCCTCTTATCCATTACACAGGGAGAAGCTTTGACCCTGTAATCACTGAAATATATGCTTAACTTTACAAACTTCACATGTCAAACCTGGCTTAAAAGAATTACCAGCATGTAGAAAGTTAACACATACAGGGACGTTTAGACCTATTATCTTAAAGAAACATAATGATAGCAAGAGTACTACCCTGCATTTTTCTGATGGTTTCTAGGCTTTTTAAGATCTGAAATTAATGAAGCCTAACGATAACCTGAGAGATGACATTGCAATTTGTTTGTGGATCTGTGCTGAAAATCTGAGCTGTAAAAATGAAGAATTAGTTACAGTAAAAAGCAAAAGCACCTATAAATTAGGTGCCACAACTTGTAAGTTTAAGGCACCTGGTGCTAACAATGGAATCCAAAACCAGACTAGGTGTTGAGGCTCCCCTTAGCAATTCATGCAAACGTGCTATTGAAAGCACCATCTGGTGAATGGAGAGTGATCTGAAGATGCCCAAAGGAAGTTAGGGAAGCCACCTTAGAGAATATGGAACTATACCTCTTAGTTCAAAGAGTTGAGCACAGTGGAAAGTCATCTAGGCAAACAGAGAAGTGTGTATGTTCAATGTTGTCTTCATCTTTTCTCTTCAGATGGAGAGTATTCAAACTTCTATCTGTTACTTCCACGGAAAGATCCAAACCACAGACAAGAGGCAAGTGTTTCCATTGGAGTTTTCTATTGGAACTGTGCCACTGGGCAGGAAGGAAGGAAAGACTCACGTGACTACTAAGAGAGTAAAGGAGAGCCTGACACCGTGGGTGGGACACTAGCTGTAAGGGAGCATGCTGAAATGCTGGTCTTCCTAGCCATCCTACGTTAGACAATTACTAGAGAAAAATATAAAAGAACTGAAATAGTTTACAGCGCTGGAACAGGATTCCTTACTCATAGGGGAATGCACTGGGCAATACGACAGAGTGATCTGACAGCAGGTTGATAGGTTTTTTCTGGATATGTTTGTGCCCTGTTTTATATATGTATCATTATTTTTTAAGTCTGGCCCTAAGCAATTTGTTGATTCCACATAGCAATTTAACAGCAAAACTAATACATGCTTCCATACCGTGACCAGCAACTGTAACTCCTGCAGAGCAGTCTTGAAAGACATTTTAAAAGCCTGAGGCAGATGTCAGCAATTCATGTGACATACAAAGGTTTGGCAAATGCCAGAGAATCTGGTTATCTCTCCTGAGGGAGAAAGGGTTTTTTGACTGCTGACAGAAGAGTTGATTTTTTTCATTGTTTGGCCACAATGGGTTGCATATCCCAATGTAAGGTGGGGAAACGATGTAAGTATCTGGGCAAGAGTTCTTCCTATATCTGTATTCTTGACATAGGTTTGGCTCAGCTCTGCTGGGGATTATTTGCCACTCGCTGCTTGCATCTTATTATATTAATGAATCCTATACATGCACAATGGGAGAAATTTGGATCCTAGTGGAGTTATTGGCAAACATCCCACTGACTAAACAGGAGACTTAGTTGAACCCAGTGAACACTAAGGACACAGATGGATTCTTGTGGGGTGTTTCTCAGCAAAAATGACCTGCCCTGCAGCTGGCAAGCCTCTGAAACAAGGCAACCATTAGCTACCCCATCAACTCTCTAAGTACTCCAGGTAATGTATTTAACTGGAAATAGAAATGAACTGTTACTTTTATTTTTCAGACAAAGCTGAAATGACACTTCTAGAAAAGTGAAAATAAATATCCTTTTGTAAAGCAAAGAGCAAAATCAACTAGTCAGCTTTCCAAATGTAATCTGTGTGATTAATGTGTCTCGAAATACAGACAGTTCTATAAAATATTAACTACATTTAGCAGTTTTGAAACTTCTTCCATATGTTTTTATAAGTAAATAATATTTATTAAATTTTTTGATCATGGAAACCACTTCCTGTGTAATTTTACTCTTTTTGTTAAAAAAACTGACTTGTATGCCAGGCACAATAGAAGTCCAAGGAGCTTCCTAGGAGCAGAGATGACTTTTGTGAGCAGGAATCTGAGGAATGTGCTTATTTTTGCTTATAGCTATAGTGTCCAAAATTTCAGACACATGGATGTTGAAGAGTGACTGACTTTCAAAAAAAAGCATTTTGCTTTTTTAACAAGATAGCATCATTGTAGCTTCTCTAATTTAAATGGTTTACATAGGCAAATCTATACGAAAGTTATGAATACAGCTCGAATGCTTGATTTACCTCAAAATATCCAGAATGACTGAAATGTGTTTAATTTTCTGTTTTACTGAAAATAAAAATTCCCCGAATTGCAAAGGTAATTTGGTGCCGTATTAGTTGTTTGATGTAATAGGGTTTATAATCCATAAATACATCTATCACTTAATGAGATTATTTTCTGTTTTCCTTTCAGTCTTATTACGGATGAAACTTTGTAAAGAAGGACTAGATTATAAGATAACAAAATGGTAATAATGATAGCTACTGTTTAATAAACACCATATTTTCTCTTATTCATGTGTTCAAAGATAGAGAGGAGTGCCACACCTCTTTCATGTGCACAACAGATTCACTGTCAGAAGAGGAAGAAGTTGGCAGGCTCATGAATAATGCTAAAGGAGGAGAGCAGCTGTTTAGTAACAAAACCTTCTTAGCAGAGCCTTTCAGCCAGTTGCTGTACCATTTGATGTGGTACTCGTCAGTGTGTGCGCGCACGCGTGTGTAACTGGAAAGGCAGGAATGTAGGAAAAAAGATCACAGTGGAAGCACTGATTATCATATTAACCAGGTAAATATGTCATTTTTATAAGAGGAAAGTATTTTAAGATTTTAAATACGAAAGAACCACCTGAAAGGAACCTCTCCTCTGGCTCTTTTTAAACTTCTTTTTGTCAGCACAGCGTACCTACATGTACCTGCCACTACTTCTGTTTCTGCAACACCCGGTCAGGTAAATCATGGCTTTCAGACAGTCAAGGGAAATTTTGCCATTCATACCAACTGGACCAAAATTTTACCCTATGACTTTTCTCAACTTACCAATATAAAAAAAAAAAAAAAATAATGCAATTGAAAAAGACAGTGTAAAAATTACTGAGGAAAAAACATTGGGAACTAAGAAAATCACCAAGAAAAAAATGCACCTGAAAAAAAATGGCAAAGAATGACTTTCAGACACCAAATGAGAAAAATGTCTATGTTGTTCTTTATTGGGACAGTTCCCATAAATGTATATGCATGTAAGTTGTTCTTACTCAGTAGAGTAGTTCTGTTGACTGCAGTCTGTAAAGTCTATATATATAGAACGGGAAAAATAGGCCTGTTATCCTGAATTCATACCACTGGGCAAAAGGAGAGAATTGCATATGTATTCAAGGCAATTAGCATCTATTATGAAAACGCGGCTGTTCTGCATTCTTCACACAGGCTAAAGAGCCACATACACTTTTGGTGAAAAAATAGAACACATGTGCAGGAACAATAGGTTTCTAGAGGATATATTCCATAGTTGTATATGTTTGCTGTTGTCCAGGACTCCAAAACACATTCTTCACACCAAGGATTTAAAGATCCCAAGATTTTGCTTTTTTTCCTTCCAAATTTGGGCTATTATACTTCATGACAGAAATTACCTTAAAAAAGAGAAGTGTACAACATAATGTCAAAAATTACATTATATTAATAAATTTAGATTTGCATCTAAATGTGTTCATACGAATCCATTAACTCATTTTACAATGACAACAAAAGATCTTTTTCCTGTTTATTGTAGGTGCATAATAACTCGGGCTTATATTTGGCAAGACCTTTTAAGACGTGTTTGCTCAACCGACTATTTCCATGCATATGTGTTTTAATGTGTGATTTAGATGTAAAGTATTTGGCATAGGCATACAGAACCCATTTCAGACTCACAGCTCAGAATCCACGTTTTAGGAGTAAATGTCCTTACTAGGAGCTCAATCAGCCTGAATTCTCCTAATGTAGTCTCATCTGACTACATACTGGATTCATACCACTGGGCAAAAGAACAGAACTGCATATCTATTGAAGGCAATTAACACCTATTAGGAAAATAATGGCCGTTCTGTATTCTTCACACTGAAACAAGAGCCACGTACACTTTTGGTGAAAAAACAGAACACATGCACAAACAGTAGATTTCCAGAGAACGTATTTAGTAGCTGTATTTGTTTTCCTTTGCCCAGGATTCTGATACGTATACAAAACAAAACCCTATTCAGGTTCTCCAAACTTTATCGGAAGATCCAGCAATCCTTCCCAGCATACTTCTTTCCTAGCTCTCCCTTTACATCCAGGGAGGGAGGACACAGGGAGGTACAGCTCTATAATTGTAATTTGGCTCGAAAGTATTGCAGCCTACAATAAAATTCTTGGTAGTTGGTGAACATTCTTTATTTCTGTTAGATTTGCTATTCAAGACAATTTCTAAATAAGTAAAATATCTTTACAAGGATAGTTTCAATAGTAGAAGCCAATATAATCAATGGTGTGATAATCTTCTAATTGTAATCTGTTGGTAAAATGAACGTCCCCCCTGCTCCTTCTCATAGAATTTGTTGCCTTTAAATCTCCTCAGACGTTCGTAATTTGGAAGAAACTGTTCTTCCTGTGATATTTAAAAACTGCAGTGTCTGACAACTTTTTATTAGAGAAGGAAAGGTGCTTGCCCTATAAGGAAGACTGCTTTGAAACACAATGTTAGTACTGTTTTTTTAGAAACTTAAAATTTTAGCGTATTTTTCTTGTAACATCTAAACTGTTAGTATCTGATACTACAACAACTTGGTTATTGAAATCACCTTGATATGCTTGGAATTTGACCAGTAATATTGTAATAAAATGAAGCGATGTATTATTCATATTTAGTTAGGTCAGCTGAACACATTTCAGCCTTACCGTGTTTGCAATCATCTTGACTAGTGTCATAATATTTTCCACCACCTCTCCCGAGGCACATTTAGCACCTTTTTTTTTCCCCCTTTTAGAAAAAGAAATTCTCAATTATAGCTGTAAAGCAAACAGGCAACTGAAATCCACCCATTTCCTAAAGCTCTATTATCCCTGAGGCATCTGAAACAAAAACATATCGATACTAATTACTTAGCAGAAAGCAATCAAGAAAATCTTTTTACTCCCAACTCTCTCTTCTGCCCTTACTCCTACAACCAATGTGCCTCTAAACAGAAAAGCCTGGGTTGTCTGAAAGCACACAGGGAGACATGATGATAGCAAAAGCAAGCCTCCTTTATGCCCTTGTCCCCAGAAGTCTTTTCTGGTATCTGCTCCTCGCAGCCCTATTCTTGTTCACCTGCGATAAGTGTAATCTCTTCTCAGCAGCTCCCAGTGCTTCACTCACTGATTTCAACAAGCAAGCAAGCAATAGAAGAGGTGTTGTTCATAAAAATCTATCCTCCTTTCCCTTCATCAGACTGACACCTGTACTGAAATGAGTTATCATCAGAAAGTCCACAGGAACTGGTATCCAAACCTGCGTGGGTTCCAGCAGTAGCCTCTGTTGGCTGGAGAGGGTGCTGCGGGCATGCCTGTTGCAAGCCTCCAGCAAAGGGTGCGGGGTGCCGTGGGTGGCCCGGTGCTCTGTTGAAGCCAAGGCTTCTATGAGGCTGGGCTAGAGCAGCCAGGGGTTTGGAGCAGGAGTTAAAACTGGGTCATTATAAGTAAAATACCAAACTGAAACAATCAGCTCTTTCCTTCTCTATGTTGAGCTAGGCAATAGTTCTCTCCTGAGAGTTTAGGTTTCATTAGTATATACATAAGTGCTCAACTTGTCCTGAAAGGGTTTTTTTCTTTCTTTTTCTAAACTAAAACATGTAAGGTGTCTGGCTAATTTTCTTTTCCAGTTAATTTTTAGAAGTAGAACTGGATTCTATGTCTTTGCACACTGTCTCTCTCCCACGCTCTGTTAGATCTTTCTGCACTCCCCTGGGATTTTCCAGTCTTTAGGAGTTGTGAACTCTGTATTGGCAGAGTGGAATGTAGCATGGCTTAGAAAATGGCAGGGACTTATGGCACAAGGAGCTGATTATGTGAATCTGGTAGCTGTCATTCCTGTATGGGAGTGTGATATGCATGTTTTGATCACTAGTCCAGTTTAAATCATGGGGTGACTTCTTTTGTATGGCAGATTCCAATTTACGCTTCCACGAGCAGAATTTTTTGTACCTTGCTCAGGAGTACAGGGGGACAAGAAAAAGCGCTTTCTTGTACCACATGCTCTGCTCAAAGTCCCCTTCAAAACTGCTTGTTTTTACCCCTACGACGTGAATATTTTTCCAGTAGTACGTAGAAATATGTTTACGTACCACCATGCTGGTCCACAGGAGTGATCAGGATGACAAGAACGTCATGTGTCGGCATCTATAAGAAGATGACCAAAAAACCTGTTAAGTAGTAGCAGAGGTACTGACCATGCTCAGTTCCCTTTCCTATGGTTTGTCTACACACTGCCCACTATTAGGCAATATCATCTAAAATAATGGATTTTGTGGGGAGGAAAAAAAAAAAAAACCCAACAAAAACACCTTTGGATGCTACCTGGTTTTCTTACAGATGTGGAAGGAACGATGGTTCTGTCACCCACACTCAACCAAACCACATTGAAGCCACGGAATGAGAAAAAAGTACATCATTTTGTGAGTACACATAATAATAATCTTGTCACCGAAATCATTAAATGAAACCTGTTGCATATAGCCAACTTGTATAAAGCAGTGCATTGACGTATTCAAATATTTATTTACATTTCAGTTTTCAATAGATAAAATAGCATTCTGCTGCACAAAAAGTCAATAAAAATTTAAGGGAAGAAAATATTCCATAATTTATTTCCAAAATAATTGACTTCTAGAAACCCAAGCAGTGATCTATGGCTAATTGATTGTTTATTAATAGCTTTTTGTATTTATGTGAAGAATCCTTAAAAGAAAGAGTACTGCAGGGAAAAAATGCTTGATTTTGCATAAGCCAGGTTCAGTGCAAACACAGATCATGCTCCTGATGTTCCTTTTGAAATGGTAGATCATCCGAATTAATCAAACATGGTGATCAATGTAGTATTAAATTTAAAAATTAATAAAAAATTTGTTTAAAAAAACCACAACTCCAAAACCTGAACCCCCAAACAAGAACAAGGGTGAAGATTAGGAGAAAGGTAAAGAAAGGGGAATATTCTACCTGCTATTTGTTTTGTCAGGTGTACTGATGATCAGGAAACCAATAATGTTGGTGAGCTTTCCCCTTAACACCATGGAATTATGCAGTGATGTGGGTCTCTTAGTAAGTGAATGCATTTATCTAAATGATTCCTATTAGAAACCAAACAGGTTTTCCTTGATAATTTGAGATGACGGTTTAAGTATTTACGCTTCTATCTTGCCTTCTCTTCCTGCATACAAATGCTTTTACATGCAATGCAGTGAATTAACATGAGCGTAAATAGAACAATTTCAAAGTGTGTGAAGATTTTCTCACAGAGAAGGTGCTGTAACATTGATTCTTAAACTTTATGCAAAACAGTGCCTTGTCCTTGAAGTGAGACAGACCTGGCAGTTCTGCTGTTTAATGAGGGATGTTGGGGAAGAGGTCTGGAAAGCGGCTTGTGGTAAAAAACATGTGCAGATTTCATGTTCTACAACCAACAGCAGCACATTGATTTTTGGTTGAATACACTGGTAAGATTGCTTGCTTTGCACTTCCAAGCGGTGTAAAGAAAGCAATGATGGAAGAGCAAAGGCAATGAAGAAAATGCTGTACCCATAAGAAGTGTATGCACTGCTGATCTGATTTGTGGTTTCAAATCCCCTAATTCTAGAAGCATGGGGAAAGTGAGATATGAACTTTTCTCTTGTTTGGCCCTGCTTAATGAAAAGAGACGGAAAGAGGCTGGGAAATGGCAGATTGCTACTGCTGCTGTTGTTTTCTATTCCTGGGGCCCTGATGTCCAAAAGAAAAGACAGAAGCAAACTATCCATTCTTTGCTCACCTTGCATAGGCTTCTAGATATCTAGAAGCTGCTTACTTTATTTGTGTTTATAATCAGCCCTTGCAGCATGAGGGTGTTTCTAAAGGGAAATCTGCTACAGAAAAAGACTCAAATAACAATAGTCTTTACAAATAACAGATGTTGCACATCACTAATGACTTTCTTCTGAGTTTCTCAAGGTTTACTAAAACATTTCTCTGAAATGTCTTTCTGTATAATTAACAAAACACTAACCTAGCTGAATTATTAATCGGATTTCATTATTATACTTTATTTTCACACCTTCTCTAAGTTATAATGCTCCCTGTATTCTTCTCAGTCACGGAAAGATTTCTTGAAAGATTTCTTCTGACAAATATTCAAAAATATTTCTGAACTATTTTAATAAAATTTCATATTAAAATACTTTGATCGAGTTGTTTTCATTTATCTTATTGCTTCATTAGTGACATGAAATCTTTAAGTAGCCCTATAGCTCTAATTATTGTGCTCTCACAAGGGCATAAAACTACCCATACGTCTGTTTTCTCATGAATTTGCAATTTTCTCACCACTTTCCCTGTGAAACTTTATAAACCTTGCATGTCTTCTTAATATGCATCTGAAATGGGCTATGTGTATATCTCTACCCAATAGTTAACATTAAACTGCAAGGCTTATAAATTTCATAGAGTCTAGGAAAAACAGTGTCATAAATCTGCTTATAACCCTGCTTGCTGGTTCATTGGCCATAATTCTTGACTTTTGGTAGCTTTATCCAAAATCAAAAGGCTTAATAAGCTCTGCAAAATCATAGCAAGCTGCCTACTGTAGGCTGCCAGAACTTTGCATGCTTCCTGGGAGGGAACAAGCAAATGAAGTTTCTGCACATCAGTTTCCTCTTATTGCAGTGATCTGAAGTAAGGAAATCTATACGAAAATCAATTTGTGACTTTACAGTCTTCCTCTATTATATTAATTTTTTGGGGATTATTTAGGGTCAGAGGAAGAAGAATTAGCTGATCTCATTCTGCCTGGAAACCTGTTCCTTTCTTTCCTGGTGTGTCTACTGGGGACTAACACCATAGGAAGCTACTTGCGCCTGTTGCCTTTCGTCCGGTTGCTGTGCATCCTTGTGAAGAGAGTACCTCCACCCTCCCTGTAACTAATGGTGTTGCCATCTGCTTCTAGCTGAAGCACTCCTCGCTGTCCTTGCATGCTTCAGGTTTGAGCTTGCTGGGAAAGGCTTCCTGCCATTCCCAAGCTCATGTCCTGCTTCATTTAACTTTTTTTTTTTTTACATCTAGACCTATGTAAGCCTACTCGCTTTGCTGAGTTTTTTTGACTCAGATCAGGATCAAAGGAAGTGATACAATCAATTCCTACATGAGAGGTCTTCTACATGAAAGGTCTTCTACATGACAGAACTTTATGAAAATTCATTAATATTAACTGCTTAAAGTAATTAATAGCTATGCAGAGTTTCAGAAGGACACATATCTCACTCCTTTAAATTTCTATTTTATTAAGCTAAGAAACCTCAAAGTTTTTTTTTCATACGAACAAAAAGTTTTGATTCTGGTAATGTGAAATGGGGCTCTGATTCCCCAAGGTATGTATTTTGAACAAAAAAAAATACAAGAAACTCAAAATCAGGCAATTCAAATTAAAATTGTTTGGCTTGCCTCTTTTTTTGAGAACTACCATGTGACTGCAAAAACTCTTGAGCAGATGCTGCGATTACAGTGTCAAACAATTTTACATCTCTTTAGTGCGGACCTACATAAGGAGAGTATTTCTAGAAATACTCTCCTGTAAGGCAGTGTCCACACAAGGCTGTTCACTTAAATTTAATACAAAAAGGTTTAGCTAGTTAGAATTTTCTCAAAAATTCAAGTATATAGGCAATACGTATCTTTAAAAAGGATCTGAATTTTTAAACCTTTACATTTCCTAATTTTCAGATGTAAAACTTCAAGATGTGCGTGCAATATGCAAAATTGCACAAAATAAACCATATTGTTATTAAATATTATGGTAACAAGTAAAACACTCAAGACTTAGACTGTGCCAGGAATAATGTTGCTAGCAAAATATTTGTTCCTTTGTATGTATACATGAAAACGATCTTTAGTAACAAATGATGCATAGAATATGCATTTCTGCATATGCAGAAATAAGGTGTACGTGCATGATGCCCACAGACGCACTGTCCCCTGCAGTAGATAAAATAGATTAGCACCTACTTAGTTTTTTTTTTGCTGTGTCCCATGCCTCACCTACCACCGCCTGTGGAAACCCAGCTCCAAAGGCAGAAGCACAAATACCCGTGTTGGCCGCTTTGCAACGCCACCACTGCGCGAGTGCTTCGCGGGCCTTAGTTACAAGCCAGGAGGCCTCTGAGAGTGGGAGAGGGATTTTACCTCCTGCTAGCCACCTGCAAAATGGTGGCATGTCGGGGATAACGCTGAGAAGCGTGCATTACATTTGGTTGCTTAATCTGACTCCTGAATGCCAAAGCGGCTGGTATCGTTTGCGAAGCAATGCCCTACGCCTCCCTCGCAGGCGCCGTGCGGATTACACCTGCAGGCCCCAGAGCAGTCCTCACTTTTTTAATGATTCCGGAAAGAAAGAAGTGCTGTGCACACTGGCTAAACCTGGGAAAC